>NC_134355.1:455462423-455762423 GCF_048569485.1 Anomaloglossus baeobatrachus | reverse complement strand
CAGAAAATGTCTTCACCAACTTATTTCTTGACTTATTTCTTGACCAACTTGACTTATTTCTTCCAAAGACAGTACTAAGGACCAGGGGGCACTCACTGCGAGTGGAAGAAAAGCGATTCCGACACCTAAATAGGAAAGGGTTCTTTACAGTTAGAGCGGTCAGACTGTGGAATACACTACCACAAGAGGTAGTAATGGCAGATACTATAACAGCTTTTAAAAAAGGGCTGGATGATTTCCTCAGTACACAAAACATTGTTGGTTATAAATGACTTAGTGACTAAATGTAGAACTGGTGGAGGAAGGTTGAACTAGATGGACCTAGGTCTTTTTTCAACCTAAGTAACTATGTAACTATGTAACCAAATCTGCAGCGTGTGCACATACCCTAAAAGTTGAAAATAAACTTAAATCCACTCAAGGTCAACCTATAGTCTAACATGTTGATCTAGAGAAAGGCAATAATCCCATGAGGCAGATACCAAATGTCTCTCAGGCCTGTTGCACACGTCAGTGATTCTGGTACGTTTGTGCTTTTTTTTAAACGTACCAGAATCACTGACATACGCAGACCCATTATAATCAATGGGCCTGCTCACACATAAGTGATTATTCACTGACCTTGTCTCCGTGTGGCGTACCCGCGTGTCCGTGATTGCAGCACGGAGACATGTCAATTTTTTTCTGGCATCACTGATGTCCCACGGACCACGCAGTGGTGTGATCCGTGAAACACGTGCCAGAAAAAAACGTGCTTCTAAAATAAAAAGCATTTTAACTCACCAAGCTCCAGCGACGCTCTGTGCTCTCTGTGCAGTCTGCTGCTTCTGAGCCGGCTCATTACTGTCACGCATATTCATGATGCACGACACAGCCGACCCGGAAGCAGCTGCTGCGGGGGTCAGCGCCGGCCGGATGCTGCACCGCTGGAGCGTTCAGCACCAAGGACAGCGGGAGCGGGCACAGGTGAGTTGATTTCTAAGTGCAATCACGGGCCACGGAGAACGGAGCCCGGATTGCACTTAGACAACCAACGTGTGCCGTGAATCACGGCACACAGAGGGACATGGGCGTGTTTTATACGTTAGTGAAGAACGTCTGTGTTTTTCACTGACGTGTGAAATGGGACTTATTAGGGGTTATATTCCTTCCAGATTCCCCAGACTAGGTCCCTGAATCAACGTACCTGTGCCGCCCCCGTGCCAGCAGCCGCCGCTGCTCGGATCTGGACCTTCAGGGGTGGTGGCTCAAGGGTCTCCGGACCCAGGGGTCTCGCGGACATGCCGAATAAAATGGGGGACATAGATGTACGGGCTAGGCCATAATAGGTTTGTGACGCCACCCATGGTGTGTGGTAAGGTGGGACACCACCGCTGCTGTTACGGGGCACCCGGGGGACATGTTGTGCAGCAAGATGTTAACCCCTCCGTGGGCAGGGATGGTAGTCCCGGGACCCGATGGCTCTGGTGCAGGGGGAATGACGACTGCACAGGGTGCTGGTGTACTCACAATGACTTTGACTTTGGATTATTTAAACCAAGCGATCATTACTAAACGTGAAGAGATTGTCGTGATTGAGCAACAATTAAATTCTACCTCTTCGGCTGAAGATCTGGCGAAAATCAAAGATCAAGTCACAAGAGATTTACAAATTCATAAAATTGAAAGTCAAAAAATTAAAAGAGAAAAATTCTTACGGGATACTGAGGACTATAAAAATAATCGAGTTTATCGGTGGCGGGATACATCCTCCAGAGTGTTTCCAAGACGTTTCCAATATTCCTCTAGTGATAATTCGGCTTCGGATTCGGAATTTTCCTTCACCAGACGACCAAAACCACATTTTTTAGGTCAAAGAAGCCGCAGAGGTCAAAGAGGAAACCTAGGCGGGGGGGACAACGCCACCGAACCTGCAAGAACAACGATGGTCACCAGATCCCAGGTACGCCGGATACCATTGTAGTTAACATTTCTTCTAAGAATTTGTTACCGGATCAAATTAGTCTTCTTCAGAAGGGTTTATCTTTTTGCCCTTCCTACAAATTTAATACATTCCAGTTACAAATGGACTTACTAAGATTTTATCGAAATTTACGTATTAAGGCCCATTTTTCATCGTTATCTGATATAGGTCTGAGACCATCGACACAATCTACTTCTATTGCTCCTATCAATATCCAAGGATTGGGACTCAAAACTAAGAGCACTTTCATGCCTCCCAAAAATAACCCTCCAGTGGAAACGTTCATAGGCTTATTGGAACATGACATTACGTCTTTTTTCAAAGATGTGTCTAATAAATCATTACACTGTCCTTCCAATTTTTCAGATAAGGATAAAAATGCGTTGGCATCTCTTATGCAGGATAAAGACATAATTATCAAACAAGCCGATAAAGGCGGAGCTTTGGTAGTTATGGACAAATCCATGTATTTACAGGAAATACTGAGACAATTGTGGGACAGTAATGTTTATGGAATATTGGCAAGTAACCCGACGAATAGGATTCGAGATAGGATTAGATCTGTGACCGGCCACTATCTACAAAAGGGAGTAATAGATCAGAAGACATTTGATTTCTTACAAAAGCAGAATCCAATCATTCCTGTTTTTTATGTACTCCCCAAAATTCATAAGACCTTGGTGAACCCTCCTGGTAGACCTATAGTGGCGGGCACAGATTCTATCCTTTCCCCTTTAGCTATCTTACTTGAGAAGATTATTACTCCTTTGACTAAAAACATTCCTTCTTTCCTGTTGGACACTGGTCACTTCCTAGAGGTGATTCGTGGGCTTGATATCATTCCATTTGATGCTTTTCTCGTGACTTGGGATGTGACAAGTTTATATACGTCTTTTGTACATCAGAAGGGCATGTCAGCAGTTCGTGAGTTATTGTTACAACATAACTTTTCGAGTGATACAAGTGATTTCTGTCTGGACTTATTACAAATAGTGTTAACTGAAAATTTCTTTTTGTTTCAGGACATCTATTATATTCAAAAACAGGGGACCGCGATGGGGTCCAACGTAGCACCCCCGTATGCAAATACGTACATGTCTTACTTTGAAGATACATTCATATATCCACATAAGGGATTCCAAGAGCACTGCAAGTGTTGGAAGCGATTTATTGACGACGTTTTTTGCATATGGGTTGGCCCGTTGGATTCCATCATGGAGTTCCATAATTACATTAACAGCATTTGGTCTGAACTTCAATTTGTTATACAATATGATCTACATCATATCAATTTTTTAGATGTCACTGTTACGAAATTAGAGAATGGACATTTACAAACTGATTTGTACATAAAGTCGATGGACAGGAATAACTTACTCGCATATGATAGTTGTCATCCCAAGGCCATGAAGAATTCTATACCTAAGTCCCAGTTTCTAAGGGTACATAGGATTGTTAACCAACAAGAAATTAAAGATACCAGATTACAGGAGATGAGGACTAAGTTTCTGGCGAGGGGTTATCCACAGGAGGTTTTGAATAGTGCTAGTGTGAATACCAAATCTTCTTTTGGTAAGACTAGAGATAAACGTTTGGCTTTCGTTCATACTTACCATCCCTTCTCTTACAAAATTCATAAATTCATCAGAAGTCATTGGAACATCTTGCGTAAAGGGTACCCTGAGGTGGAAGAATTTAAATCACCTTTTCTTCCTTGTTTTAGACGACCGTCCAATCTCAGTAATAAATTGGTGAGAGCTGATGTGGGCGCCGGTGTGACTGGACCCGTTCAAACTCATCTTTATACCCAGAGACGTGGTACTTTCCCATGTTTAAATTGTGCCCAATGCAGTAATGTGTTGAAAGGTGATAGAGTTTTGCATCCCTACAGTGGTCGGGGTTATCCAATTAGAGGTTTTTTCACCTGTGAGACATCTTATGTTGTATATGTAGTGAAGTGTCCTTGTGGCCTACTCTATGTAGGCGAAACCACCCAGACTGTTAAGGAACGTATATCACAACATAAATCCACCATTAGGTGTGAGAGATTGACTTTACCTCTTCCATCTCATTTTCATAAACAGGGACATAGTGTTAGTCAATTACGGTTCCAGGTGTTGGAGCAGGTCTTGCCAAATAGAAGAGGAGGCGATAGGGTTAAAAAATTGAAACAAAGGGAGGCGTATTGGATTTTTACTCTTCAGACTTTGGAGCCCAAAGGCCTTAATCGTGATTTCGATACTTCTAGTTTCTTATAGCTTTACATTCATTTATGCCTACTTATTATTATCTTTTTCAGAGGAGTTGATCACTGACTTGATGATGACCGGTCCCTTTAGGTATTTTCTTATAATCTTCTTCCTGTTTCTTTCTTAACATAATCCTTTTTCCTGCTTTTTCCCTAGTTTTAGTTTTCTCTACACATTACTAATTTTCCCTTGATCCCTTTCTTCCATAGTCTCTTCTTCCCCTTCCCTTCCCCTTCCCCTCCACCCCCCTTCCCCCCCCTTCCCCCCCCTTCCCTTTCCAATCCCCACCTCCCTTTCCTTTCCCTTTCCCCCCCCCCCTCCATTTTCTTATGTACATTCCCCTTAGCTTTTCTCTTTTCTTTTTTCCTGTTTTTTTTTACTAGGGTTGACTATAGTTGATAAAAAATTAAAAAATAATTAATTTAAAAAAATTATTAAATTGATTTCGAATAAATACACCATTCCCTTAGTCCTCTTATTTTATTTTCTTCTATTTTTTCTTTTATTTGACCTTTTAGGTAATTTATTTTCAAATAATGTTACCCATAGAGTCTCTTATTCATTACACTATTTTGGGCTTAATTACCCTTATTTCATGGTTATTGCATAAGGGGACATTGCCAATCAGCGCAATTTTAGCGCTTGCCAACCATCTGGTTTACATGTTGCCAACCAGGATCGTCACTTCCGGTTTGCGGACCGGAAGTGACGTTCCGCGGTGAGGAGTGGCTGTCTGTGTATGTCTACAGTTGCCAACCATCAGGATTTACACATTGCCAGCCGGTGACGTCACTTCCGGTTTTCGGACCGGAAGTGACACTCCGTGACGTCACTTCCGGTCTCCAGACCGGAAGTGACGCTCTGTAACTTGTTAATGAGCTAACTGAGCGGTCTATTTAAATCTGGACATTGGACTGTCAGATTACATTGACTGCAGACCCGGACGGGCAGCTTTTTCCTCTGGTCCAGCTTTTTCATATACTTCTACAGAGCCCTTTCTGGTGAGTGTTCATTGCTTGGTATTTCTGTGTATTGTCTGTTTTATTAGAGTAGAATAGTGTCTCAGTGCTGGTGCTTAGGCTCTTTGTCCTTCTATATTAGCAAGATACACATTTTTGGATAAATTTTTGGGTTTCCTGTTTGGTTCCCCTTTTGTTGTATAATGGTTCTATTATGCTACATTTTATCTGTATTTCAATTATATCTTTAGGTGGACATTATATCTGCTAGTGAAGCGGCTCAACTGACAGATTCTTCACTTTTGTCTTTTTGTTGACATTTTTTGTATATCATAGTTCATGATTCATGCATTATAATGTGGTGAATATTTCTGCCCTTTTTTGTTACCATGATTGTATAATGCCATTATTTCTGTATACTTAAAAATCTTTTATGTATCTTTTTATTGTAGTGTAAACTGATGAAGGTCGGATGACCGAAACGTCTTTAATAATTACACAGATCAATGAATAAAATATAAAACAATTTCAGTTGAATGCTTTGAGTGCTGGATTTTTTTCAATTTTCCAATGGTGACAGTGCCTCAGCCTACTCAACCGCAGGCCCATCCTCCAATCAGCCTCTCCGGAGACTGCTGCAAAGTGAAAAGGTCGGTCTGGGGGCTATTTACAAGGCCCAAAAGTTTATGGGTTGCCCTGCAAGTTCTCAGCCATTGTCTTTGTTTTAACTTAGAAACGGGAACATTGAAGATACACTGTCCCAACGGGGAACTTTAACTTTTTGGTAGCTGGGAACCACTACAACTGCATGGAGCCACGCGGCTCCCCCAGCTGCCTGGAGATGGGCTTTCCGAACCAAGTGCAGCACATCCCCGGGCTATAAACCTTCAAGGAGGACGGGGGTTGTGCTGCATGGGTCACAGTTTCTTCATGAGGCCGAGCCGTCCGAGGCTCCCCAGCCTTGTCGGGAATGGGCTCTGTCTTCGAATGGACTAGCGGAACGGGAAGGGTCTGTGTTGCTTTATCCTGACGGGGTGCTGCTGACAAAGCTGGTTTCTTGTGGTCCCACACCACCACTATCATTCTGTGCATCTCCTCATTTCAACCCAGTGCCTGCTGCATCACCTTGACCCGCACCTGGACACGGAACCGCACCAACTTTCGTTTTAACCAGGCAGCGGTCCCTGGCGGCAAACGGTTCCATTCTGGCTCCTCCACTCCTTCGGCCGGAGCTGGAGCTGCTGCTGCCTCCTCACCTGCCACATCCATGGGCACCACTCCCGTCGCGGCCAGGCGGACCGCCGGAGCCAACATCTTTCCTGTGGCAGGCGGTTCACAGCCAGCTGCCACACGGCGAGTCACCACCGGAGCCTCGGGGCCCGCCGCTCCTGAGACCGGAGCGGGAGCTGCACCGTCCTCACCAGCTGCTTCCCCCGCGGGCGCCGCCACTCCAGCGGTCGGCACGGGGCCAGCATCAGGCTTAGGAGCAGACATCTTCCATCTGTTCCCCTTTGGTCTTTTGCTGGCACTCCTCTTTCAGGCCTGTAGGTTTCGTTTTGCGACATCCGGCCTTGCTTTCCGGATGCATTTCCAGGGGCCGGGGCTTCGGCTTTCGCGACCTTTTCACAGGGAAGAAGACGCTGGGCTGTAGTTTTTCACACCAAAATGGCGACTTCTGAAATTTCGGCAACGGATCACCGCTGACTGTCCAATACAAGGCGCACTTCCACAAGGTAAGTGGATGGGTAAGTATGCTGTTCGTGACGCCAAGTTTTGGGGTGTGCCGCCCCCATGCCAGCAGCTACCGCTGCTCGGATCCGGACTTTCAAGGGTGGTGGCTCGAGGGTCTCTGGACCCAGGGATCTCGCGGACACGCCGAATAAAATGGGAGACGTAGATGTACGGGCTAGGCCGTAATAGGTTCGTGACGCCACCCATGGTGTGTGGGGAGGTGGGATACCACCGCTGCTGTTACGGGGCACCCGGGGGAGATGTTGTGCAGCAAGATGTTAACCCCTCCGTGGGCAGGGATGGTGGCCCCAGGACCCGATGGCTCTGGTGCAGGGCGAATGATGACTGCACAAGGTGCTGGTGTACTCACAGTTAGAAACACACACAAATCTCTGGTAAATGAAGATGGTGGTTGCTGGTGCCGCAGTCGGTTGCATTCGGGATCGCCCACCCGGCTGGTGGTCTCTATCCTTGTCCTGCACCTTTTTAGTAGAAAAGACTTCCTTGTATGAAACGTAGGCGTCTGCTTCCGGTTGGATGTGGCCTAAGGAGCCGTGCCCGCAGACACTGGCCTATGGGATCTATGGGCCTTGGCGGTGACCTCTTATCCCTAATCGGTGGGCTGTTGTCTTCTATGAGGGACTTTGGGTGGGACAGGACCTCTATTCCTGGCCTCAATCGGTTAATTAACCAGTTCCAGTAGGTTCTGGTTCCTGGCTTCAGGGTCTGAGTATCCCCCTTTGTGCTACGGTTTCCGTGTCGGTTCCCCGTGTTGCTACCGACGGGCTACAACCCTGGCCCGGTCCACCTCGGTTCCACCGAGCCGTCTTCCCGTCTCCTGACGATGGAGACCACCGTCTGCCTCCTAGCCAGTGGCACCAGGGCTCCTACCCTGGCACCTGTCAGTCTGCTTTAGGCCTGACACAAAGGCCTGACCTCCACTACTCAACTCTCAAACTGAAGTGACACTTCTCCCGCCCGGGGCAGTCTAAACCCCTGGGTGGGCGTGCACCAACCGCCTGGCCATGCGCACTGGTGTGTCTGTCTGTCCCGAAGGGGGGTGACTAGGGTTTAATAGTTGGCTGTGTGCTTCCTAGTGTGGGAAAGGTGTAATGCGGGGGCCCAACTGTGACTGCCTGGTTTTGCCAGGGCGTCACATACCATCACAGAATTTAGTACTCTTAGGCCCATTTCACACGTCAGTGAAAAACACAGACGTTCTTCACTGACGTGTAAAACACGCACATGTCCCTCCGTGTGCCGTGATTCATGGCACACGTGGGTTGTCTATGTGCAAACCGGGCTCCGTTCTCCGTGGTCTGTGATTGCACATAGAGATTAACTCACCTGTGCCCGCTCCCGCTCTCCTTGGTGCTGAACGCTCCCGCGGTTCAGCATCCGGCCGGCGCTGACCCCCCCGCAGCAGCTGCTTCCGGGTCGGCTGTGTCGTGCATTCATGAATATGCACGACAGTAATGAGCTGGCTCAGAAGCAGCAGGGAGAACAGGCTGCAGAGAGTGCGGCTGAAGCCAGGTTAGTAAAAATGATTTTTATTTTATATGTACGTTTTTTTCTGGCACGTGTTTCACGGATCACACCACTGCGTGGTCCGTGGGACATCAGTGATGCCAGAAAAAAATTGACATGTCTCCGTGCTGCAATCACGGACACGCGGGTACGCCACACGGAGACAAGGTCAGTGAATAATCACTTATGTGTGAGTAGACCCATTGATTATAATGGGTCTGCGTATGTCAGTGATTCTGGTACGTAGAAAAAAAAGCACAAACGTACCAGAATCACTGACGTGTGAAACAGGCCTTAACTTGTATTATATTCTTCAAGAAATGCATCCAGGTCTTCATTGAACTTTTGTATTGAATATATGTGGCAGAGAGTTCCATAATCCCATTGCTCTTAAAGTAAAGAATTGCTGTCTGTTATGATGATTGAACCTTCTTTCCACTGGACATAGGGGATGCCCTATTTCATTGTTACAGACATAAGTCTAAAAAGATAATTAGATAGATCTTTGCTCTGTCTCTAGTTAGGTGAACCTGTTTAGGAAAGAATATTTCAACAATTAAAAGTAATGGAGGTTTGCGATCAGTTGAGTTCTTTATAATTAGAGGAGTCAAACTGTGGAATGTGATATTACAATAGCTAGTAATTGCAGTTAGTACAACATAGGGCTGGATACGTTTCTCACAAAAAAATGGGATTGTGAGTCATAAATAATCTAGTGATATAAAATGTATAACTGTTAGAAAAATGTTGAATTTAATGGACCTATATATTTTTTTCAATCTGTATAACTATGTAAGCTTTAAAGTCTCCAATGTGCTATTCAATTTTTGGATTATTGATTGAGTAGCCAAACACTTTTTAGATGATTGTCTCATTAAGTACAAATATGTAAAATAAAAATATATTACATGTGGAGATATCAGTACTTATCTCCTTATTGTGGTAACTTGTTTGCTAATTTACAAAATGATTGGGCAATTACAAAGGCTTGTTATCAAGTCATCCAGAAATTTTCCTCCTTTTTTAAGGAGGACTGTTTTGAAAGTGAAGTTATGGATTGTTTTCGCTAAGCCTTTCCAAAAATTAGCCCTATTTTGAGAGCTGTTTCTTACCTCTAAGCTATGCTTACCTCTGTATTCATAGCATTCAAAGTGGCAGCAGAACTCCGGGGACCTGTGATTGGCCACTGCAGTCGATGATTTCCATAACATGCTTTGTAGAAGTCACCTGATCGCAACCACCAATCACAGGTTCCAGTGGTTCTGTTGTCAGTGATGACTTCCTGCTGATAAAAACGCTGACCACAGTGAAGCCTGCGCTAGATCCTGGCAAGTGCCAGCAGTTGAGAATAGCTTCAATTGTTGTTTTTTAACATAGCAAGCCACCGGGAAAAAATTTATTTTGCCCAGACAACCTCTTTAAGACCAATTTAAGATTGCAATATTTGTATACAACTTGACTAGCCGATGTAGCTGGTATTATAAAAAAAAAAATTATATTTGACCTAAAGTATTGTCCAAAAAAAGACAAAAAATATGCAATAATTCTATAAATTGTATTTGTAAAGCCAAATGTGAACCTAGATTTGCTATCTATCAGATACCTACTGAATTCTGCACTACATGGAAGCACTTTATTCACATATGATAACTACACTGACTATTGTGATATGTAAAAGTAGTGGTATATATTTATTTATATATTTAGGACTCAATGCACTATAAGAAGCACTTTTAATGAAGATTCCGATATTGTATCATAGTATAAATCATGTCTTCCTGAACATTTCCAATCATGAATTCATGAATTCCATGAATTCCTCATATAGTTTACAACTATTTATATAATAAATAGCACACTGTACACTGCCCCAATTGGAGTGACCATCAGCAGATTTGGCCTCCAGTACCATCTTTATGCTGATGACACACAGCTTTACACCTCATCCCCTGAGCTCACCCCCGCTGTACTACAGAACACAAGTGACTGCTTGACTACAGTTTGCATTGTCATGTCTGCTCTCTATCTGAAACTTAACTTTTCCAAAACTGAACTTCTGCTTTTCCCTCCATCTCCAAACCAATAAGGAATAACGTTTGGAACACCATTCTAAGTCTGAACTGGGTGCAACTTTTTTGCGTTTGCACCCAGTTCAGACTTAGAATGGTGTTCCAAACGTTATTCCTTATTTGTTAGTAGTTTTTCGTTTGTGAACCCTCCCCAACCACACCTATTGCCAATCCATATCATACGCATAAATAGCCTGGGTCTCAGCTTCCCATACACGGTAAGTTTTTTAACTGCATGAGAGGACACACACAAGCTAGGGACCCCAACGTAGAGAAATACGTTGGCGTAGTGTTGGGGCTCTATTGCATTGATCAATTCAGTAGCTAAATTTCTCTTGATTCATATGTTCATGGCAGTAATGCAGATTCCATTTTTTCACATTTTCACTCTTACATATAGCTATTGGATTTTTCAAGTCAGTATTCACACAGCAGTTTCTGCTATTTCAAGTATTCCCCTTACATAGTCACTGGTGTGCATACCTTATCTCCCCATATCCATCTCCCAACCGTCCTAAACCTGATGTCTCCCTCTCTGTGTGTAGCACAAAGATAAGTCCTAGGCAGCAAGCCCCCTGCCTGGGGGTTATACTTGACACTGATCTCTCCTTCACCTCCCACATACAATCTCTTGCCCGCTCCTGCCGCTTGCACCTCTAGAACATCTCTAGAATCCGCCCCTTTCTCACAATGGAAACGACAAAAACCCTCACCGTGGCCCTGATCCACTCTCGCCTTGACTACTGTAACTCTCTATTAATTGGTCTCCCCCTAACTGACTCTCTCCTCTACAGTCCATCCTTAATGCAGCAGCCAGGGTCACCTATCTGGCTAACCACTACTCGGATGCCTCTGATCTGTGCCATATAACAAAAGAATATATCCGGCACACCACTATGCAAAAGAGGAATCTTGGAATTGGTTTGAAAAAAACATGGATTTATTGTGTATGTACAGGAAAGTCCGTCCAACGTTTCGATCCAAAAGGATCTTTCACAGGGACAATGGGACTAGTGTGAAAAAACACAAAACATACATAGAATTAAAAAACAGAAACAAAATATCATCAGTGGTACACTGTAGTGATTATATTACAGACATCATGAAAACAGCAGATACTGCAGTGACAAAAATAACAATATGAACATTTAAATCCATAGATTTCATAGGCACCAACTGATGAAACATGTAGATCTCCATTAAGACATAAAATAAATGACAATCTGTTGAAACATGAAAGAATTCGTTAGAGAAGTGACCATACATAAAAATAAGACACGTACCCTGAAGTATACAAGGGTTGTCAAATCATATCAGTGCAGGAGGCCATCAAAGTGTACCAGAAGGATGCGTAAGCGGTCTATGAAAAGGTAGATGAGGAAATGAGATGATGGTTTGAATAAAAAAAGTCTGATTACACAAGTCAAACAGGAGAAAGGGAACATACCTCAGTATTTCTATTAAGTGATATAGTGCTAGGGGAGTGTCCAACAAGAACGTGTCGTGGTCTTGTGTATAGCAGGGAAAAATCCTAAAGGGGATACATAGGAAAAAAGAGAGAGAGAAGTGAGGGGTAATCTTATGGTCCTACTTATAGAAAAACAGTTCTTTTTTACAGAGGTCTTTTGTATGAAAGTGTAATGGGGCATATATGTATCAACCTACCGGATCAATGGAACCAATAAATGTTAGTCACACAATGTCGGATGGGGAAACCGATCATGCCACTGACTGGGTCACATTAATGTAATTCCTTTATATAACGTGATCTGTATAGGCAATAAAATGTACAATGTGAGTAACAAAGGAGGAAGAAAGAAGCAGAAGAGAACAAGGTAAGAGGGTGAACGTACCGGAGAAGGGGAAACCTTGCTGGTAAATAGGGCATTAATATTAAGCGTGGAGTGGCACTATGACGGTCACTAAGATGAGAACAAATAATAGGTAGTATATGTTACATGACCCTATATCTCAATAAATGTTAGTGACAGGAACAATTGGGAGTACGTAATTCTCCTGTACCTGTTAAGTGCATATCACTGGGTATATGGCTGGTTTGTAGGTAATGGTTTTTATTGGAAAGACATATACCAGTTCCCTACAGAAGAGGGATCCAATTTGTCTGAGGGGAATTCCCTTACAGCAAGCAGAGCAGGAATGCTGGATTAAGGAGAAAAAAAGGGGGGAGACCTGTAAATACTATACACTTATCCCACTGGTGCATATAGGACAAAAAGAAGTGTAAAGCAGAAATAGTATACCTTCCAGAGAGGAGGAATGGCAGTGCTGCCGGCTGAGAATGGGTAAACGGAAGCCTGCAACTAAGGTAATGTAATTATGATTAGCAAGCAAACAAGCATGAAGAGATAAGCATAAAGAAACGAAAAAGGAGAAACAAAAACCCCATGTGGTGCCATTGTTACTGTACCTGCGTTGGTGGGAAAGTGGATCTCAAGTGATGGCGTCAGCACTGTATGTGCACCTCTGAGGGATCTTTATACACCTCTGTATCAGGACGCTGCGTCCACTTCCTGTATCGGAGTGGAACGCAGCGTGGAGTATGGAGCGCACGCCTGCGCATGCGCATTGGTCTCGTAACCCGCGCATGCGCAGAGCGAATGTGAAACAGTGTTTGTCTCTAAATGAAGGAGGTGTGGCGTTGTGATGGTATGTTAGGTGCTTGCTATTGGCTACCATGCGGAGATGAATAGATACTATGCGCGATTAGCGCCTGGGGCATATGTGGACGTTATGCTTTGTGTTTATGATATAAGGATCAAAAGGGTCATATAATTATGCAAATGTAGGATATGTGCAGGGACACATGAGGGGGCAGACTGAATGGGATTTACAGAGGGAAGATGAAGAAGAGGAAGGAGAGAGAGGAAAAAAGAAACAGGAAAGAGGGAAAGGAATATATATGGACTAGGGAGAGAGGGGGTGGTGTGGGTGACATAAAGCGTCTGGGGAGAATGTTAATATGTGCTGTTAGCTGTGCAGTGGTGGTATGGCTGTGTAGTGGTGGTAAATGGTGATTTACATATAAAGGTGAGGGCAGCGAAATAGGGACATATATACAACATATATGCTAACAGATACTGTTGGATAGATAAAAGGACAAGACCAGGTGTGTCCCTAATACAAACCTATATAGTGCTGACAGATGGGAAGTGAGGTACGTGATTACTGTGGTGAGAAGTGGAACGTGAAGGAGTGCATCGGGGAATTCACGTGGCTAGGGGAACCTGGAAGGTAAGCAAAACCACAATCAGACAGGGTAATCAGACAAAAAAAATATACATGCAAACTCGTAAGAAAATGTAATGAAAGATGTATCAAAAGGAGACTGCTTGCGTGTTGGAAGGACATGGTATATACTGATGGGGTACCGGACTCAAGCCTGTACCTCGTATTCCCGGTTGAGGCCCTTAGGTTCCAACGTACCCAGAGTATAGATCCAAAAAGACTCCCTTTCCTTAAGTTTCTTAATTCTATCACCACCTCTACGTATTGGAGGAACATGTTCAATGACCTGGAATCTGAGTTGGGCCACTGTATGTTTATGTGTCACAAAATGATGTGGAACGGGTAATAAAATTTGTTGACACCGTATAGTGGACTTATGCTTACTAATCCGGTCTCGGATATGTTGGGTAGTCTCCCCAACATATCCGAGACCGCAAGGACATTTAATCAAGTAAATGACAAAGGACGAGTCACATGTAAAAAAACCTCTGATGGAATAAGTTTTACCTGTATGTGGATGTGTAAACATACTGCCTCGAGTGAGGTTATTACATTGAAAGCAATGTAAGCATGGAAAATTTCCAACTTTCGGAGTCCCGAGAAAGGTCTGCCGTAATTCTGCCTGTGAAGACCCTATGTCAGCTTTAACAAGGTTGTCCCTCAAATTCTTGGGTCTTTTGTGACAGAATAGAGGTAAACCTGAAAATTCAGTGATCGAGGGGTAAGCTGTTTGAAGGAGGGACCAATGCTTGGAAATTATGCCTTTGAAGAGAGATGAGAACGGATGGTATGTTTGGACACAGGTGACACGTGGGTTGTTGTCCTGTCTAGATTGTGGTTTCTGTGTATAGTTGTGGGCAATTTCACTAGGGTAGCCTCTGGAGGCAAACTTGTCTCCCATTTCTTGCAGTCGGGTTTGGCGCTGCACAGGATCAGAGACAATACGCTCAATTCTCTTAAACTGGGAGAATGGTAATGCCTTCTTAGTGTGGGGAGGGTGGCAGCTTGAAAAATGCAGAAGTGGAGTGGGAAGGACGTTCGGCGTCACATCGACGTCACGCGGCAGCCGGCCAATAGAAGCGGAGGGGCGGAGCTGAGTGGGTCGTAAACATCCCGCCCACCTCCTTCCTTCCGCATTGTGGGCCGGGAGCCACAGGAGGCAGGTAAGATCTGTTCATCGTTCCCGGGGTGTCACACGCTGCGATGTGTGCTACCCTGGGTACAATGAACAATCTGACGTGCAATTTCTCGAGAAAGGTATGATGTGTATGCGATGAACGTTTTACCGTTCAATCGCAATCACACGTACCTGTCACACACTACAATATACCTTACAATGCCGGATGTGCGTCACTTACGACGTGACCCCCGCCGAGACAGATACATTGCAGCGTTTAAAGCGGGCTTTAGAGTAATCTTTACTAATTTAGTCCCCCCATTACCTGCACCTGTCTAGCTTGCCCTACACTCCTATTTTCCCTTTTTCTGGAGAAGACTCTCCCCCTCCTTCAGAGGACATGTTTTGCTGCCGCAGTACAACATCTGCACTGACACCTGCTTCATCTGTCAATTTACCAAATATATGGGGCTGTGCATGATCTGGACTAGCCTCCTTGACACTTTTCCATCTTACCTGCCTTCTATATGTTACTGTGCTCGCTCCCCCATTGTTCTCTGCTTCCATGCCACAATCATCCCCACCATCTACCTCAGTGAGTGCCTGCACAGGAAACAGCAAACTTTTTTTCTTTTTATCATGGAGCTCTTTTAACCAATGGGGATAGAACATATAACAAATAGCTATATATACGAATAAATATTATTATTGTATTCTGGCACCGATGCACGTGAGATGTGTGTGAGGAATGAGAGCAGGAATTTCTGTGCAAGCAATAGTAGACAGGTTACTTGCTATCCTTTCCTCCTATGCCTGACCAGCTGCATGTGGTAAATCCAGGAAGGACTATGCAGTGGTTGAACTTCAACTTGTTTATTCACAATACCTTGGTTTGATGAGGTAGACTGTTAGTAAAGATAAAGGGATAAATGAAGGTTACCAGATGCAGGATAGAGGTGACACATACAGCCAAGATGGCACTGACCAAAAAGAAAGGATGTGGTGAGCAAAAAATAGGAAGAGTTGCAGAGAGAGAGGTATTATGGGAAAAATACAATATTTTTTCATGTAATATATTGTATCGGTGGCCAATAGATGACAGCAAAGTACAAGAAATACTGTGCACTATACTACCATGTTTCCCCAAAAATAAGACCTTCCCCAAAAATAAGCTCTAGGGTGATTTTAAAGGATTTTTGGTGTATGCTTGAAATATAAATATAAAAATAAGCCTTAGTTAGTCATTGCTGGTGTTAGGAGAGTCAAACTTCACAATTTCTCAGCCCCCCCCCCATCCTCTCTTAGGAGCCCCTGCAGTTGTATTCAGAGGTTCAGATTGTGTAAAGACATTTGACTTCACAGGTCGCTTAATTGCAGGAGTCTAAAAAACTGAACAGGAGACAGGCTTTTATGTAGGACTCACAATAGGGGTATGGCCAAGCAAAATGGGAGATTTCACAGGGCCCCCATTCTCCTTGGGGCCCAATGTTTTTTTTATCCTGATGATAACACTGTAAGAGGACCTTTGTGACATCACATCATGTGGCCAAAGGCATTGCAGGAATCTAAAGCTAAAGAAGAGACATTGTGTGTGTGTATTGATGGATGGATAAGGGTAGATAGTACATAGATATGTACACTATTTAAAAAAACACATATGAATGCATTTCTCACTATCTGACATGAAATCAGAATAAATATTTAAGTATTTTAATGCACACCTGAAGCACACTGCTTCTTTGTGTAGCATCATGGGAAAATCAAAAGAAATCAGCCGAGATCTCAGGGAGAGTTTTGTGGACTTGTACAAGTTTGGTTCATCCTTGGGTGTAATGTCCAAATACTTGAAGGTGCCTCGTTCATCTGTAAAAACAAGTATATGCAAGTACAAACAAGATAGGAATGTCCAGCCATCATACCGCTCAGGAAGAAGATGGGTTCTGTGTACCAGAGATGAACGTGCAGTAGACAGACATGTGCACATCAACCCAAGAACAAAAGCAAAAGACTTTGTGAAGATGCTGGCGGAAGCTGGTAAGATTGTGCCATTATCCACAGTGAAACCAGTACTGTATCAACATGGGCTGAAAGACCACTTTGCTAGGAATAAACCATTACTCCAGAAGAAACATAAAGCCAGATTAATGTTTGCAAATGCACACAGGAACAAAGATATTAATTTTTGGAGTGATGTCCTGTGGTCTGACAAAACTAAAATTGAACAGTTTGGCCACAATGGCGATCTTTACGCTTGGAAAAAAAAGGGAGAAGCTTTGAAGAATAAGAACTCCATCCCAACTGTGAAACACGGGAGTGGCAGTATCATGTTGTGGGATTGTTTGCTGCAGGAGAAACTGGTGCACTTCCCAAAATATATGGCATCATAAGGAAAGAAGATTATGTGCAATACTGAAGCATCATTTCAAGACGTCAGCCAGGAACTTAAAACTGGGATGGAAATGGGTCTTTCAAATGGACAATAACCCAAAGCATACTGCCAAACTGGTGACAAAGTGACTTAAGGATAACATAGTCAATGCTTTGGAGTCGTCATCACAAAGCTGTAATCTCAATCATATTGTACATTTATAGGCAAAGCTGAAAAGACCAGGGCAAGCAAGGTGATCTACAAGCATGGCTCAGTTACTCCAGTTCTGTCAGAAAGAAAGGGCCGAAGTGCCTACCAACTATTGTCGAGAAAAAACTGTGGGAAGATAAGGCGCAAATAGGGTCTTACTCGGTATGACAATGGGAGGTGAATGTTTGGCAGGAACACTCACCTGATGCGGTTGTGCCAGTCACAACCCCTTTGACAGCATAGAAGTAGCGTGGAAGGCAGCGGTCCCGCAAAACGGAGTGATATCAGACAGCAGGAGAAAAGTAGGTTTAAATACCGCGCCAAACCACAGGAGTCCAGATGAAGTTAGTAAATCTCTTTTCTTTATTTTCACAGGTCTACGCGTTTCAAGGACATATCCGTCCTCTTCCTCAGGACAAAAATGCAGAGAATACTATATGTTACCGCTGTCACTGCCCGCGCATTGTCACATCACGTCTCGCGGGTGTCCCGAGACTGTCACTAGCGGTGACGTCACGGGCTCTTGCGATACTGCTGAGAACACGGCGGGCATAGAAGGCAGTGACAGCGCTGACGTCAGGAGTGCAGGAGATTGTCACAGCAGGTAATGATCTCATCTAACCTCCTAAAGTCAACGCTCGTCATCCCCTGCAGTGACCTGGGCTGACCTATTGATGTTAGCTCAGGTCACTGCACTGGTCTCCCAGCCAATGGGGAACATTTTGTTCTTCATTGACTGGGAGTCTCATTGACTATGGTATGGATCACCGTGGGACCCCCTTATTGGATTGCACTGGACCCGGATTTGATTGTTCTTTTCAATAAATTGGTTAAAGAGGGAATGTGGGGAGTGTTTTTTCAAATAAAACTTTTTTTTGTTGTCTATTTTTTTTTCTTACTAACTGGGTTGGGGATGTTGGGTATCTGATAGACGCGTGACATCACGAACCCCAGGGCCTGATGCCAGGTGACATTACACATCTGGCATCAACCCCATATATTACCCCGTTTGCCATCGCACCAGGGCAACGGGATAGGTTGGGGCAAAGCGCCAGGATTGGCACATCCAATGGATGCGCCACTTCTGGGGCAGCTGTAGCCTGCTATTTTTAGGCTGGGGAGTGTCCAATAACGGTGGACCTCCCTAGTCTGAGAATACCAGACCACAGCTGTCTGCTTTACCTTAGCTGGTGATCCAATTTGGGGGGACCCCACATTTTTTGTTTTAAATTATTTAATTTTAAATAACAGCGTAGGGTGCGCTCTTTTTTTGGATTACCAGCCAAGGTGAAGCTGCCAGATGTGGTTTGCAGGCTGCAGCCGTCTGCTTTACCCTAGCTGGCTATAAAAGATAGGGGGGATCCCATGTCTGTTTTTTTTTTTTAATTATTTATTTTTTGGCTAAATACAAAGCTAAGCCCCCTTTAGTGCCACATGAAAGTCACTAAAGGGTGCCAGCTTAGAATATGCAGGGGGGTAGGACATTATATAGGTCTTTCTCCTCTATTATCTATCTATCTCTTCATTCATTCATCTCTATCCCTCTATCTATCTAGCTGCTTCCGTTTTTTTTTGCAGTACGCAAAAAATAGGAAGGCACGTGGATGACACACGGACCGTATACTGAACGGAACGGTTGCCACACAGATGCCAGCTCTGCCCAACACTATGTGAACACACATATTTCTCCCCATTTATGTATAAAATTTGACAAATAATAATTTGTAATAATATTATAATAATATTTATTCATTGTTATAGCACTATTAATTCCACAGCGCTTTACATACATTGACAACACTGTCCCCATTGGTGTTCAGAATCTAAATCCCCTATCAGTATGTTTTTTGGCGTGTGGGAGGAAACCGGAGGAAAGCCACGCGAACACGGGGAGAACATACAAACTCCTTGCAGATGGTTTCCTTAGTGGGACTATAGAACCCAGGACCCCAGCGCTGCAAGGCTGCACTGCTAACCACTGAGTCAATTTACTCACCTTTCCTCATTTCCCTGCTGCTCCATTTTCTGCAGCGTGCGTCCTGAAGCTCAGTACAGGGGGTGCAATATAGTGACATCATCATGCACACAATGCTGAGTCTCAGAGCTCATATAAACAGGGTGAAAGATAGAGCAGGGAGCTTATGGATTTATGATTCCTTCTTGTTTTCAACTGTATGTGCATCCAGAATGTTGATGCCATTGAAAGAGTGATGCTGTGAGGGATGGGGCTATTAGCAGTGCGGAAATGAAAGAGACCTTACAGACCTGATGAAAGCTGAACGCATTGCTGTAGCCTATAGACCTGCATTGCACATTGGTTATAATGAATAATTAATTGCCATACAGGTGGATCCCCACCAAAAAGCAGTACATGTATGTAATAAATCTCCATGTGCAGGACTCAATCAGAGCATAGCAAAAACACGTTCCATTAGTAATAGAATACAAACAATTACTACCCCTCATTGGTCCCGACCTACAGATTACCTGTGCATAGCATACACCAGGACCCTGCCAGTGCAAGTCCCACCCCTTAGCGGGGAAACCATCCCAAAATGGGGCTAGATGTGTGGCGCCCTGGACAAGCCAGGGGCCACAAAGAACAACACCTACACATCCCACACTCTCAGTCAGGCACACCGAAGTCAGACAAAACCCTTGTTGCCTTCCTCCAGGGGCTGATGTTCACACAAGGGGGTGGGCCAGGCGGTTGGCCCCGCCCACCGAGGAGTTCACAGTCCTGGAGGCGGGAACACCAGCCAGATTAGTTGTGGAGTTGGAAGTAGAAGGAGGAAAGTGGTAGAAGAGCAGCCTGAAGTTGGTCCGGGTGTGTGGCCCGGACGGATCAGCAAGGTTGGCAGACGGTGGTGACCGTCTGCAGGAGTGGCCTATCAGAGCTTACCGTAAAGACCGTGGACGGGCGGTGGCCCGGCAGTACCGGACCGGTACGCAAAGAGAAGCCAGCACCATCTGGCAGGGGCTTACGGACCCCGGCAAGGCTAGGAGTCGCCGTGAATTTGCCGAATTCGTTAGCGACGGGAACCTCCTGGGTTTCCCAGCAGCCAAGTCCCGACAGAAGGCAACAGTCCAACCGAGAGAGGGAAACACAGTCACCGCCAAGGCTAAAGTTCCCAGGGCCAAAGCCTGCGGGCAAAAGGGGCTCCTCCAGCCCATATCCAAGCTGGGGAGCGGGTTACCGGTGGGAACCCATCGGAACCGGTACACTACATAGGTGCAGGGAAAGGCAGTCACCATCAACCTGCCGGGAGAAAACAACACCGCAGCCGTCTGTGGGACCCGTCCATCCAGCCGTGTGTTTTACCGAGAACTGTGTCCTCATCATTGGCTGAGTGAGTACCACTGTGCCGTGCGGCACAGCGCTGCCCCCGCGACCCTGCACCTCACCAGGCTCCGTAACCCGCCTGCCATCCATCCCTACCCCATCACCGGGCCCCGGGACAACCAACCCCCTACCCACGGAGGGGAGAACTAACAACAGAGCTGCTCCCTGTCACCGCTCCCGGGATCCCCGTCCAGAGCAGCGGTGGTGTCACCAATATCACCACAACCGTGGGTGGCGTTACAGACAATAACCAAATCCCCACAATCATACACAATAACACACATCCCCACCCCCTTTCACTCACGGGCGAGGAGCGCCACTCGAGTCCCTGCGATCCGGCCCACCGCTCGAGCCACCAACCGAGCAGTGGCAGCCGCAGCAGCAGCAGTGGCCGGACCCGAGCAGTGGGAGAGCGCAGCGTCCCCTCCTCCGCCCGCGACAACTTGGCGTCACGAACAGGATCCTACCGTTCTACCAAAGGGTGGAAGTGCGCCTTGTGTGACCGCCGGAGGTGTCCGGCCGAAAATTTGGAGAAGCCGCCATCTTGGGCGCGAAGAATTCCCGCTCGAGCGTCTCCTCGAGTAGTAGAGGCGCGAAGGCCAAAACCCCGCCCCTGTAGAGGAGGAGCCGGAAAGAGACTAAGGGGGACGGAAACAAGATGTCTGCGCCCGACGGAGCCGCTGGAAGAGCGGCGGACGCAGCCGCGGGAGCACCCGTAGATTGGAATGGGCCTGCCCAGGTCCCGGCTGCGCTGGCGGGGGGCGCCGCGGCCAAAGCTCTCGCTCAGGTGATGCCGTTCTCTTTGCCTTATGTGCCCAGAGCTGCTTGGCTACCGCAGTACGATGGGAAACCGGACGACTTGCAGGTTTTCCGGAAAAAACTTAGTCCGCTACTAGAACTGTACCCCCTGACTGATAAGCAACGTGCAGCGCTAGTGCTGGGGCAGCTAACCGCCGCGGCTGAGCAAGAGGCGGAGACCTGGGCCGAGGGGGACCAGTCCTCTGTAGCCACCATATTCGAAAAGCTGCAGACTGCATTTGAGACCCGTACCGAGGCCGAGTTGCGGATGCAGTTCTATCAATGCCGGCAACTGCCCGCAGATAGCATTCGGGACTATGCCCTGCGCCTGCACACCGCACTCCGCACACTGAAGTGGGTGGACACCATCAACAGTGTGGACAGTAACAAAATGTTAAGTGAGCAGTTTGTGCAGGGGATGAGGTCCTCAGAGGACCGCAAGCAGCTTCGGCTGTGGGCCCCAGAACACCCTGATGTGGACTTTGCCGTATTAAAGGAACGGGCCATCAAAGCTCTGCAACCCCCCGCATTTGAAGCTCCTGAGCCAGCCCCGTGGCCGGTGGAGACTGCTCCCGTCGTGGTGGCCCCTACCCCATCAGCACCTCCAGTGCCTGCAGCCCCAAGCGGAATGATGGAAGAGCTCGCTGCTCAAGTTCGCCGCATGGATGGGGACCTCGCTAAGATTCTCACCGCACTCCAGCCTCCGACCAGATCCCAGGCCCCGGTGAAGATGCAGCTCGCCGACAGCCCTGAGGACGTCCCCTGGATGCAGCGGAGAAGGGCCAATGACTCACGGAATGGGCCCCCAATCTGTTACAGGTGCAGCAAACCCGGCCACTACTCCCGACGGTGTCCGTTAAATGAGCAACCCCTGGGGCCACGGGCCAATCCTCAGGAGTAGAACCCCATGGCCCCCCAGACTGGCGGGACCGGTACATCGGGGCCCGGCCCATCATCCCCGTGGCTGTGGACGGCATACCGGTGATGGCTCTCCTGGACATTGGAACACAGGTAACCACCATACCATACGCACTGTATCAACGGTATTGGGGAAAAGACGAGCTGGCTCCCCCAGATGCCAGTATAACACTGATTGCTGCTGATGGACTCCCATTGACCCAAGTGGGATACAAACAAGTGGCCATGACTGTGGGGCGAGCTGAACTACAACACCAGGGTATGATTGTGATAATGAATGAACCCAGTGATCATAACCCGAAGGTAGTGCTAGGGACCAACGTGATGGAGCACTGTATGATTGACGTGCTGACCCTACTGCAGCAGCTGGCCGCCACGGCGGCGGGGAGCCGACAGAGAGCTGTGCAGCGTGAGATCCGAGCCTTGATGTACCGCCAACATGTGAACTCGACAGGAGGAGAGATTGGTGGGGTGAGAGTGATGGATGTTGCCCCTTTGATTGTGCCTCCCTGGAGCGAGATGATGATTTGGTGTAGGGCAGCGGTAGGGCCCCAGGGGCGTGACTACCCCGCCATGATAGAGCCCATGCCCTCTGAACACTGGCCCACAGTAATGGCCGCCCGAGGGGTGGTGGATGTAAAGAAGGGGAGAGTGCCCGTGAGGGTGCTGAACTGCGGGGAGGAAGAAGTAAGGCTTCCCCGGTACGCTAACCTTGCCAAGTTGTTCACCTTGGATCCCCACACCATCCACGAGCCCATTCCCCCAACCTCACCACCTACTGCCAGCACTCACCCATCCCAAGGGGAGTTAGACGAGTGGTGTCGACAACTACACGTAGGCACTGACGATACCCCTACACATCACAAAGAAGGGGTATACCGGGTGGTCCGGGAGTATGAGCGGGTTTTTAGCAAACATCCCCTAGACTTTGGGCAGATTAAAGGGGTCCAACACCATATCCCCACCGGTGAGCATCCCCCCATCAAAGAGAGGTACAGGCCTATCCCCCCTGCACACTACCAATGTGCCAAGGACATGTTGAGGAACATGAAGGAGGCAGGGGTCATTAGGGACAGCTGTAGTCCCTGGGCCGCCCCGTTTGTACTGGTTAAGAAGAAGGATGGCACCATGCGGATGTGTGTGGATTACCAAAAACTTAACCAGATAACACATAAGGACGCTTACCCTCTGCCCCGCATTGAGGAATCTCTGGCTGCGCTGAGAACCGCTAATTACTTTTCCACCCTTGACCTCACCAGTGGGTACTGGCAGGTGGCTGTGGCACCAGAAGATCGAGAGAAGACTGCATTTGCTACCCCCATGGGACTCTATGAGTTTAATAGCATGCCGTTCAGGCTGTGCACTGCCCCTGGAACCTTCCAACGGCTGATGGAATGCTGTCTGGGGCATCTAAACTTTGAGACTGTCCTGCTGTACCTGGATGATGTGATTGTGTACTCCCAGACATATGAAGCCCACCTGGAGCACCTAGCCAACGTGTTTGCGTCCCTTGCCAAATATGGGATGAAGTTGAAGCCCTCAAAGTGTCATCTGCTGAAACCCAAAGTGCAGTACCTAGGGCATGTGGTCGGTGCAGAGGGTGTCGCCTCTGACCCTGATAAAATCACCGCCATTCAGGACTGGCCGAGGCCGACCACGGTGAAGGAGGTGAGGCAGTTTCTGGGCCTGGTGGGGTATTACCGTCGCTTCATCAAGGGGTACATGAAAATGGCTGCCCCGCATGCAAGACCTCCTCGTGGGACAGACCAAAGGTGGTAGACCCCTAGGAGCCCCATTGGTGTGGGAAGAAAGGCATGAGGAATCCTTCCGTCAGCTGAGAGCGGCCCTGACCGGAGAAGAAATCCTAGCATACCCTGATTACAACCACCCCTTCAACCTTTACACTGATCCCAGCAATGTAGGCTTAGGGGCAGTCCTATCCCAGGTCCAAGACGGAAAAGAAAAAGTGATTGCTTATGCTAGCCGAAGGCTTCGACCGACTGAGAGAAACCCCGAGAACTACAGCTCTTTCAAGCTTGAACTCCTGGCACTGGTGTGGGCTATCACCGAGCGGTTCCGCCATTACCTGGCAGCGGCTAAGTTCACCGCTTTCACGGATAATAACCCGCTGACCCACCTGGACACCGTTAAGCTGGGCGCGTTGGAACAGCGGTGGGTGGCTAGGCTAGCCAACTATGATTTCACCATCAAGTACAGGGCCGGCCGTGCCAATGTTAATGCCGATGCACTCTCTCGGATGCCCCACTTGTTGGAAGAAGGGCCTGAGGATGACGACCTCGAAGAGATTGAGCTGCCCGCATTTCATCAGCCACCGACTGAGAAGGTCCATGTCTATCAACAACGGGTAAACCTGGACCCACTGCCTAGCCAGGAGTGGCAAGAAGCTCAGGACCAGGCACCCGCTGTTCGCTTAGTCAAGATCTTGGTGGAACAAGGCGCTGCTGGAATAGACTCTGCCACCCCTGCTGAAGCCCAACGCCTGTGGCGAGAACGGACCCGGCTGTATCTACACCAGGGGAAGTTGTACCGTAAGCTGATTAACCCGAAGACTCATGAGAAAATCCACCAGTTGGTGATTCCCCAGGCTAACGTGCCCACCGTCCTGCAAGCGTACCATGATGGTGCTGGACACTTCGGATGGAAGAAACTGGAAATGCTGTTGAGAGAGCGGTTCTATTGGAGTGGAATGCCGGAATCTGTAGAGGCCTGGTGCCGAGAGTGTGGCCCTTGCACGCTGAGAAGGAAGGACGAGGCCAGCCAGAAGGCGCCCCTACACCCGATCGTTACACATCAACCGCTGGAGCTGGTCGCCCTGGACCATGTAAAGCTCACCCCCAGCCGAAGTGGGTACACCTACGCTCTAACCATTGTAGACCACTATTCAAGGTTCATGGTGGTTGTCCCAGTCAAAGACCTAACTGGCCGTACCGCCGCTAGAGAGTTCCAGGCTTATTTCTGCCGACCACATGGATACCCTGAGAAGGTGCTTACTGACCAAGGCCCGGCCTTTGAAGCGGAGGTGTTCCATGAATTTTGTCAGTTGTACGGCTGCAAGAAGATCCGGACCACGCCTTACCATGCCCAAGCCAACGGCATGTGTGAAAAGATGAACCACCTGGTCCTGGGCCTCCTCAAGACGTTGCCGCTAGAAGAGCGGAACTTGTGGCCGGAGAAGCTACCTGACTTGGTCGATATGTACAATAATATCCCTTCCAGCTCAACGAAATGCACCCCAGCATACCTGATGAGGGCTCGCCCCGGCCGGCTACCGGTGGATGTGGACATGGGATTGGAGGCCCCAGAAGCACTCCCTTCGACAGCTGAATGGGACACTCGGCGGAGGGTGCAGTACCGACAAATTCAGGAGTATGTTGAGAAGAACTTGAGTCGGAGTCAGGAACAACAGGAGCAGCGCTTCATCCAGAAGGCGTCTGCTGGCCCTTTCCAGCCTGGAGATTTAGTGCTGAAGCGAAAGAGGAGGACCCACAAGCTGGATGATCAATGGGAGCAAACCCCATATATCATACAACCCACAGGATGGGAAGATGGGAAGGCCTACCAGATCAGTCGTGACCAAGGGGGCACTTTGGCCACGGTTTCCCGGGACTATCTGAAGAGGTGCCCACCAGCATTGAGGGCAGTGGCTGAAGTTCTGGTTCCTAAACTGGCGGAGAAGGCAAAAGAGGTAATCCACACCGTGATGGGTGACTTCCCATCGGACTGGCCTACACAGAATGGCGCGGTGATTCTTCCAGTGATACTGTTCCCACAACCCGTGGATGAGGAAGTGATGGAAGTGGTCGACCATGAGCCAGTGCCCAGGGATGAACCTGTACCCAGCTCCCCTATGCCTCCGCCTGCCCCACACGATAGCAGGGAAGACGAACTGATTGTTCCCTCTGCCTCACTGCCTGTCCCCACTGACACTGGACCCAGGAGGTCCACTCGTCGTTCACACCAGGGGGTAAGCCAGGTGGTTGGCCCCGCCCACCGAGGAGTTCACAGTCCTGGAGGTGGGAACACCAGGCAGATTAGTTGTGGAGTTGGAAGAAGAAGGAGGAAAGTGGTAGAAGAGCAGCCTGAAGTTGGTCCGGGTGTGTGGCCCGGACAGATCAGCAAGGTTGGCAGACGGTGGTGACCGTCTGCAGGAGTGGCCTATCACACTCCAGTGTGAGGGTCACGGCAGGATATCTTCAGGTGATGTAATCTGTTACTTTTTACTTGTACGTGTGCCTGTTTTGCCAGCTTGCTTATTAACACCCACTCCCCCTTTGGTACTGACTCAGCTGCCTGTGCGTCGCATGTACTGTGCTCTGTTAATATATACATCTATTCACCTTATTTGCTTGGTGAATTTTATATTATACATCTAGCCCCATTTTGGGATGGTTGCCCCGCTAAGGGGTGGGACTTGCACTGGCAGGATCCTGGTGTATGCTATGCACAGGTAATCTGTAGGTCGGGACCAATGAGGGGTAGTAATTGTTTGTATTCTATTACTAATGGAACGTGTTTTTGCTATGCTCTGATTGAGTCCTGCACATGGAGATTTATTACGTACATGTACTGCTTTTTGGTGGGGATCCACCTGTATGGCAATTAATTATTCATTATAACCAATGTGCAATGCAGGTCTATAGGATACAGCAATGCGTTCAGCTTTCATTATCTAATCTAGAGTTTTGCTGGCACAGGTGTATACTCCTTAACCTGTGAAAAATTAATCTTATTTCAATTTTTCCTGTCCGTGTCCCTCTCTGTATTCGGTGCCTTTTGCTTGTTTTTAAATATTTTTAATGAATATCAATAAAGGTGTCTTTTTTACTGTTCTTTTACTGTTCTTTGTGTCACTCCTTTAATATGGGCGTCGACTGATGTCCATGGTTGTATTTAATTATGCTATATGGAGTGCTAATTTCCATTAAATAGGACATGAGGTTGTTAATCACAATTGTGCTGAATATAAACAAAGATCTGCAGAGAGTAAAGGGTGAATTCAAGAGGAACAAAAGTCAGAAAACAAAAAATAACAATGTAGGGGTGATTTATATGACAATACAGCACAGATTAGCTTACATTTTTTTTTGAAGAATATGTCGGATAACTCCTCTAAGCAACCTTCTGGGACACAGGGTATTTCCTCCTGGATAACGACCTCCACCTTGAAGGTGACCCTCTCACAGTTGGTGACTTCTGAAAGGATGACGACCTCCTCCACGATGGCGACCTCGACTCAGATTCTGACCACGCTCCAACCTTCTTCCAAATGACGACCTCCGCGCTGGCTGACCTCCGGATGGTGATTTCTCAGGCACTCCGGCAGCCCCCGGACCAGGAGGAGATGCAGACATCCTGCTGCTACTGCCACAAGCAGTCCCCCTGACAGGAACATCACCAAGGAGGACTGCTGACATCTTGGTGTACCCCTGGACACTAGAAGCCTTGAGCAGCGATATGGTCATATGATCAACCGATGTAGAAAATTAGCACTCAAGATAACTGTGAATAGTGGTCTTTTATTGAGAAGAACTTGTAGGACCAGCACAAGCACAAACGTTTCGGTCAAAGACCTTCATCAGTGTGCATGCAGGGGGTCCTCAGAAAGTGTAGCAACTTGGTAACTGGCGTAGTCAGATATGACATGGTGTCCACCGCTGCCTATGTGGCAATGTCATACCTGACTATGCCAGTTGCCAAGTTGCTATACTTCCTGAGAACCCCCTGCACGCACACTGATAAAGGTCTTTGACTGAAACGTCTGTGCTGTGCTTGATCCTACAAGTTCTTCTCAATAAAAGACCATTATTCACATTTATCTTGAGTGCCAAGTTTCTACATCTACTTGAGAAAGTTTTGGACCCTAGTTAAGCAGTACCCCAGAAGTGCCGTGTGTATCAACTCACATAATCAACCGAGGCCTCGCCCACCACCGCAGACCCCAGCTGCCTGGTAGGATTCCTCCCCGTCGCCTCCCGTGGCTCACAGGAGCGAGATTGGAACGGACAGGAAGGGTTCCCGGAGGGGCTCCTGCGGCACCGCCGAGGTGTATTAGCCGTATCCATTGACAGTCTCTCCAGTGCTTTTGCCCAGGGCACTGGCCGGACAGGAGGTTCTGCAGGATCGACCCCTGCAGCCGGACCTCTCAGGAGTTTGAAGGCCTGCGCCCTTACCACGGCTCTGTCCACGCCGCCGGCAGTAGCCCGAAGCTGCTCCAGAGCTCCTGAACCGTCACCATGAGAGCAAAAGACCAAGTGACGAAGGCATGTAAAGGGCTGTTGAATTAATAGCGCTATATAAATGGATATATATTATTATTACCTTTTCTGGTGGCCACACACACCGCTATGGTAGTCTCCACCCGCCCTTCCTGACCCTATATACCCACTTCAAAACATAAACCACCCACTCACTCTTATACCAACTCCCCTAAACTTTTGACCCCCCAGAGCCCGCGCCTTGATTTCCTCCCAAAGTTAAATCCCTCATTGCCCTCCAAACTGAGTCATGGGCCACTTTGCTCATGGCTCCAATGTGGCATCCTTTCAGTCTTTAAGTGCTAAAAGAGTGGGATCACTGATCACATGCATTCCCTGTGAGATTCTGTGCTTGGAACATTGTGTAAGCCCTTGTAGTACTGAAAGTTGTTTGTCTGGATAGCTAAGCTGGACAACTGTCACATACTACAGCAACATTTGCGATATATTTTTTTTCTGTTTAATAAGCAAATACTTTTATTGTTATATAATGTCATACCCTAATGTACAGTACAATTTTTAGAAAGCACATGTTTCCACAAACCATTTAAACAGTCGCTAACTGTTTGGATCATAAAATGGAATCTACTTTTGGAAGAAAATTAATTACAAAAAAAATAAAATTGCTTTAGGGTTGGTTCACTATCGTATATGAGAAAAATACCATTCACGGGTCACTTTGATATGGGGTTGACTTATTTTTAACATATGACATTGCTTCATTATCAGTCTCATGCTACTCATGTGATGCAGATAACGTTTATCGTAAGAGTCAGTACTTTGTGTACTGACATATATATTTATTAATTTCAAAAAGAAAAGAAAACACTATGTATTACTAGTATTGCAGCTAGAGGAATAGTACAACGAGTGCATTTAGAGCCTGATATAATAACTCTTTTTTACCAGTATTATGGTCATGTGCAGGTCCTCCTAATCTTCTGGCGTAGTGCTGTCAGTATGGCTTTTGAGACTTATATAATCTTCTCTGTGGGGATACCCTCAATTACAGGTGTTTTTTTGCTTTGTCTCAATCCATTTCACTTTCCATTAGGTATTGTAGTTCTTGTTGACCTCCATAGTTCTCATGATAGTCAATACTAGTGTTCTTATATAGCTCCTCCTTTTATTCCTTCCATCTCAGCTTGATGTCCTGTTGGTCACTTATTTCAGTGCTATAATGGTCTTTGCATGCTAATAAAGGATTCTTCACTTTTTTTCATGGTAATGTGAAGCCCCACAGGTGCTGTGTCGGTGCATTACCTTCAGGGACTCCACTCGGCTGGATCTTGTCACTGGTAGGAAATCTTCTATTTGTCGTGACGCCACTCTCAGAATTGCGGTCAGTGGGGACCGCCACTGCAGATTAAGGGATGCCTGGGGCTGATGGTGGGTGCAGTCGGGTGTAGTAGCCTCCTGAGAGTGAGGCAAGCCCCAGGGCCCTGTGTAGATGTGTAGAACCACAAGGCGCAGAATAACTCCACACAAGCAGAAGGTCTTTCAGGGGTTTTACTCACTTTAGATGGCAGGGTGAGTAACCCGGGCGTAGCTGGGATGAACCAGGCTGGAACCAGGTATCCTTCCGGCTGACTAATGATGGTGACTACCGACTCGCCTTCCTTAGCCCTTGGTGGTTTGGGGTAACCCCGACTTTTAGTCCCTATGGGGGTCACCCAGGGAAGTTGCTGAAGCCTCTCTCCCCTTCGGTTGCCGTTTGCTTGTCGCCTGGACCAGATCACTCCAGCTACTTGCCTCCTGTGAACTATGGGCCCTAACTGTGGCTACGTGGCTGCGGCTTTTGGGTGTTGTGGTGTGGGCTTTGAGGGCCCCACACCGGCAGGTTTAGCAAGGAAAGGTGGATCTATCCCCGCTCCGGGATCTGCCGCCCGTTTGGGCCTGGTACTCCCTAGCAGTCTCCTTACTTCCCACTCCGTGCTCTCTCTTTAGCTGAAGATGGATTTCGGGTAGCACTCCTAGGTGACCGTTCTCCCCCGTCGGTAGCCACTGCGCGGGCGCTGTTAGACTGCAACAGCCCCAGGGGTCTGCTCCTCGGAGCTCCCTGGACTCTGCACTGAACTGGCTCACTGCTCCTCCTCTCCTGTTCTTGCCTACGCCACCTAGCAACCAGGCTCTCTTACCACACCCCTTGAGTGGAGATGGAGGCTTTTGGCCCCCTCCACTATTCCAGTGGAGGTGAAGGCTTTGCCCCCTCCTGGGATCCCCAGGGGTCCTCCCAAAGGTACATGTGTGAGACCTGATCACTATGCGCCTGTGTAGTCACACCTCGGTCAGCCTTCTGGATTACCTGTTTGTACTGTCCCCAGCATGGGTGCAGTACTCAGTGGTGCCTGACCAGGTCAGGGGCGCCACAGTAACAAATATTTCCCTAGTATAGCCCTTGTTATATGCGCTTTCAAGGTTTATTCTGTAAGCTCTTCTTCTTTCCTGGTTTCTCTTTGGAAGTTGGAATTTGACCAAAGAACTGGAAAAGATCAATTTTCACCCCACAAGAAGCTACTGTATAGTGCAAATCAGGTGGATATACAGAATGGTTCTAAAAGGACACAAAACAAAGAACATCTTATTTGCCTTTATACAGTAGTAATAATAAGGAAGCTGAACTCTGATTCTAGTGATGGGGTAAAAATAGATGGAGGAACCATTAGCAATCTGAGATATACAGTGTGTCCCACCCATATCCTGTCCACCGCCATTAACTTGAGAATGGCGGCAGCCTATAGGAATAGAAGTGGTGTCCTTGGTATAGTAAAGTAGCCATGCGCTATGCAATTGAAAGCACCTATAGCGCCACTATGGTGGAAAAAAACGGAGTTAGCATTTTTATCTCGAAAACGGAACGAGATAGAGAAAAAAAGTGTATTAAAAAATTTTAGGGCATCATCAAATCAATACAAATCGGCACCTTGCATACAGAAATGCTATGATAAGAACGTGTAAAACTCACAAGGCTGTGGACGTGAAGCGATACCTCATGGAGACCTTCCTGCAAATCATTGGGGTATGGTGGCTGTGTGGAGTGGCCTCCACACTCACCTGACCTGACCCCCTTTGGACTTCTTTCTGTGAGGTCACATCAACAGCAGGTGTATGTAACCCCTCCACCAACATTGCAGGACCTACGATGACGTATCACAGATGCTTGTGTAAACGTGTCACCTACCATATTGCACAAAACGTGCACCAAGATACAGTATGCTGTCTAGAGTCCAGATGTGCACTGCAGCTGACGGTGGCCACTTTGAGCATCAAAGTTAAATGAGCGCCATATACGTGACCAGCAGTCAATGTTTTTTTTTTTAGGGGGGAGGGGTCATGGCTGTGACAACATGGACACCCAATGCCTAGCATGGGTTAAAGTTTCTTAAAATTCAGCCAGACTATTGTTCTTCTGTGTGTATAGATGGGGGATAAGCCCTCATTGTCTCTACAAGACTCTTGGGAGTTTAGTATTGAAGTTTTTGTTAACTCATGTTTGCTAAACCATTGTGTCTGCCAGGCCCCTCTGAGCATTCATTGTAATGTAGTTGTGCATTGCTAATCTAATGTAAATTACCTTAGTAGCCATTATCTAGTCTGTGACTTCCAGACTACATGTATACCCTCAGTCTTTCTGTAGACATCCTTTGGATGAACATTGTCTATGCAGCTTGAGATTCATCCAATGGGAGAGGCGATCTTGTCCAACCAATCGATGAGGACGCAGTGTATCTAAGTGGAAGGCTGTGGCTATAAAAGGGACTTCTTTAAGCCACCAGGTCGTTGATGGATGCTGATGGATCCAGTCTAAGCTCTCAGGAGCTGACTAGAGGATCAGGATATCTTATAGCTTCAATCTAAGGGCTCCGGTTCCGGTTGGAGACCATATCCACAGCCTAGGGATTTCGACTCCGGCTGCCAGGATTGTAACATCATACCAGGACTACCTAAGGAGGACACTCAGGTTGGGACAGTTCAGTCACCTGCTACAGACTTTGCAGACCTCAGCCAGCTTCCTAAATATGGCATTATTCCTTTCTCGGTGGGTGCCCGCCAAAAGCGGGGTGCTGCTGGATTTGAGTAAATAGCCCTGGAACCTCTGAGGCAAGGACATTCTAAATCCCTGGTGAGCCAGCGGAAGGGTGAGACTCTGTTGCCTGTTACATTTGTGTGTTTTGCTGGTTATGTGTTATGTGCCGTTAATTGTTTGGGGATCCAATAAAGTCTAATTATTGTGGTTCCCTCACCCTGTGTTGTGTGAGTAGTGTTACGCCTACGGTTAAGGAGGCCGGCGTTCAGTTGGGATGAGCCCTGAGCCACGCTGTCTTTCTAAAGGCGGCGGGTTTTAGTGGACGAGAGCACCCACTGAGCCCCATGTCTCCACAATGGCTTCATATCATAGCATTTCTGTATGCAAGGTGTCGATTCGTATTGAATTGATGATGCCCTACAATTTTTTAATTCACTTTTTTTCTCTATCTCGTTCCGTTTTCGAGATAAAAATGCTAGCTCTGTTGTTTTCCACCAGGTGGCACTATATATGGTTTCATTGCGTAGCGCATGGTCACTTTACTATACCTAGACACCACTTCTATTCCTATAGCTGCCGCCGTTCTCAAGTTAATGGCGGTGGACAGGATATGGGTGGACACACTGCATAGAGAATACATTTCTTCTGGTAAAATATGAGGACTTGGAAAAGCTGATCTTGAAATTTAAAGAAAAAATGGATAAGATGGTACTTAATCTAACCACCAAGAATATATAATGACTTTCACTATCAAGAAAGTCCATAAAAAGATCAGCAATTAAGAAATTGAAGAGGTCAACAGCTTAATTATTCTTTGGTCCCTCATTAAGCACAATGGTGGTTTGATAGCAGAGATCAAGTAATGAAATGCACGGAGGCATGCAGCCATGGAAGGACCAAATATGTGCAAGAATATGTTAGTCACTGTCCATTTTGCCTTCACTAGAAGGCCTAACACACGCCATGAAAATCGGACCGAGTGGAATGCGATAAAACATCGCATTTCACTCGGACCAATATTAACCTATGTGTCAGCACCCATAAGCGATTATTTTCTCGGCCCCAATCGAAACGAGAAAACAATCACAGCATGCTGCAATTGCAATGCGGGACTCTTTCTCTCACACACATTCAAGTCTATGGGGCGAGAGAAAGATCGCACTGCACTCGCAGTACACCGGTGTACCGCGAGTGCAGGGCGAGAATGGCAATAGCCGGCTACGGAGGACAGAGGGAGATAAATCCCTCCCTCTCCTCCTCTGTGCTGGCCCTCCCCTCCTCAGAGATGGCCCGCCCCTCCTCAGAGCAGGGCCGTCCCCCGTAGCTGTGGTCCAATTGCATGATCGGACCTCAGTCACAGTGACACTCGCATGAGAGTCAGCTCCCGCTGTGCTGCCAGTGTGAGCCGAGTGTTATGCGAGGATCGCATTAGTCCCCATGTGGCCCCAGCTAAATAGGGAGAGTACGCTGTTGGAGTGAGGGCCAGTGATAGGTGCAGTTAGGAAAAAAACAAATACATTGTAGTAATAAGACAGTGTAGGAGTGAGGGACAGTGATAGGCGCATGTATTTGTCAATGAAATACAGAGCTGCATCTACCAAAAAAACATTGTTTTCCAGTGTACCTTGCTGTGTGAATAACTTTGAAACTTCATACTCTGCTATATCACACAGCTTTGCATAGCGGTCAAAATCAGCAGCGTACAGGTAGCATAATCTATTAGCGCAATCTACCCAAAAAAAACCCCAGTGTTTTTCCTGCGTTCTTTGCTGTACAAATATCTTGGAAACCTCATACTGTATTGCATTTCATGTATTGCATTACACAGCTTTGCGTAGCGGTTCAAAACAGCAACATACAGGCTTTGTTATAATCGTTCTCTGTATCCAGGCTGTCTAATAATCTGAACTTGCTTGTGTTTCAAAGAATGAGGAGAACATCTAATAGGGCATGTGGCCATGATGGTGCTGCAGGTTGTGTAGTTGCTTTAAGGCAAGGACGTGGTAGATCTGTGTCTGCTATACTCCAAACTGAGATGTACTTCCCCGATGTTAGTCAGGCTGCTCGGATCCGGGATCGTGGCTCGAGGCGGTCGTCCGGACCCAGCTTGGCGGATACTTTGATCCGTAAAAGGGGATATTTACAGGGGAGAAGTTTGTGATGCCACCTGTGGGTTGCGGTAATGAAAGTACCGCTGCTGCTGTAAGGACTACCGGGGCAGATGGAGTTAAGCAGCCTGATGTTAGTCCCTCCACAGGTAGGGAAGGCCCCGGGCTCAGGGGTGTTTATGGTTATTTGGGAGAGCAGGGTGCAGGGGACCAGGGTACTCACTGTGGGTAGTCGTGGTGCTGGATGAAGATTATAAAGGAGACTCACACGCTGCAAGTAAACCAAATTCTCTGTGTGCCGCTGTGGGAAGCCCGTCCAAGTACCCGGTCCCACCGGTGTCACATAATAATCCGTAGTCTGCCTCCCTGCACAGTTTCATGTCCGTGTGGGTCCCTCTAGCTTCAAACTATAACGTCCCGCTCTTCAGTTTTAAGCCCTTCACGACCATGGACGGAAAGATCCGTCATGGTGCCCTGGGCCTTAACGACCAAGGACGGATCTTTCCGTCATGGCGTAATCGCGGCACCGGAGCCTCCGGTGACTGCGAAAAGTTAGCATAAACCGCAGATTCGGGGAGGAAGGGACCTGTACCTGACCTCAGGAGGGGTAGTGCCTCTTCCTCGGACCTACGGAGGCTGTGATTGGCTGACGAACGCTGCTCAACCAATCACAGCCTCTGTAATGTTCCAGCCATTTAAAATGACTGAAACATTGAAATCCAGCACTGACCAGTGCAGCTGTAGCACTGGCCATTGGCTGGAGCTGGGTGACCTCACTGGATCACCCTCCCCCAGTTCCAGCAGCTCTGATTGGAGAGATAGGCCTTGTGACCGATCTCTCCAATCGCCATGGACTTGTTGCCGGTGACCGCCCCCGTCACCGTCACTTGTCGTCCCTGCAGCACGCCAGCACAGTGAGTGTACACAGTGCAATGGCAGGGCGACTAGCTCCGGTCCCATGCTGTTATGTAACCGGAGCATGGGAGCCGGAAGTTGCCGCGCCACCATTGCACTGTATGAAATTGGCGAAAAGCCTCCCGATCCGCCGCCGCTGCCCTCCGCGATCTGCCACCTGTCTCCCGATCTGCTGCCCGCACCCTCACCGCCACACCTCCCAATCCGCCGCCGCTGCCCTCCGTGATCTGCCACCTGTGTCCGCGATCTGCTGCCCGCACCCCCACCCCTCGTGATCTGCTGCCCGCACCCCCACACCTCCCGATCCGCCACTGTCCTCTGCGATCTGCCACCTGTCTCCCCGATCTGCTGCCCGCACCCCACCCCTCATGATCTGCTGCCCGCACCCCCACCCCCACACCTCCCGATCCGCCGCTGCCCTCCGCAATCTGCCACCTGTCTCCCCGATCTGCTGCCCGCACCCCCACCCCCACACCTCCCGATCCGCCGCTGTCCTCCGTGATCTGCCACCTGTCTCCCCGATCTGCTGCCCGCACCCCACCCCTCGTGATCTGCTGCCCGCACCCCCACCCCCACACCTCCCGATCCGCCGCTGTCCTCCACAATCTGCCACCTGTCTCCCCGATCTGCTGCCCGCACCCCCACCCCCACACCTCCCGATCCACCGCTGCCCTCCGCGATCTGCCACCTGTCTCCCCGATCTGCTGCCCGCACCCCCACCCCCACACCTCCCGATCCGCCGCTGTCCTCTGCGATCTGCCACCTGTCTCCCCGATCTGCTGCCCGCACCCCCACCCCCACACCTCCCGATCTGCCGCTGTCCTCCACGATCTGCCACCTGTCTCCCCGATCTGCTGCCCGCACCCCACCCCTCGTGATCTGCTGCCCGCACCCCACCCCCACCCCTCCCGATCCACCGCTGCCCTCCGCGATCTGCTACCTGTCTCCCCGATCTGCTGCCCGCACCCCCACCCCCACACCTCCCGATCCGCCGCTGCCCTCCGCGATCTGCCTCCTGTCTCCCCGATCTGCTGCCCGCACCCTCAACCCTCGTGATCTGCTGCCCGCACCCGCACCCCCACCCCTCCCGATCCGCCGCTGCCCTCCTCCGTCTGCCACAGTGTCACCGCTCTCCCTGATCTGCTGCCCGGCCCCTCCCCCTCGTGATCGGCTGCGCGCCCCCTCTCCTCCGTTATGTGCTGCGCGCCCCCTTTCCTCCGTTATGCGCTGTGCGCCCCCTCTCCTTTGTTATGCGCTGCGCGCCCCCTCTCCTCCGTTATGCGCTGCCCGCCACTCCCCCTCGTTATCGGCTGGCGCCCCCTCCCCTCCGTGATGTGCTGCCCACTCCCCCCCACCTCTCACCCCCGTGATCGGCTACCCGCCCCCTCCCCTGTCACCCCCGTGATCTGTGCTCCCTCCCCTGTCACCCCCGTGATCTGTGCTCCCTCCCCTGTCACACCCGTGATCTGTGCTCCCTCCCCTGTCACCCCCGTGATCTGTGCTCCCTCCCCTGTCACCCCCGTGATCTGTGCTCCCTCCCCTGTCACCCCCGTGATCTGTGCTCCCTCCCCTGTCATCCCCGTGATCTGTGCTCCCTTACCTGTCACCCCCGTGAACTGTGCTCCCTCACCTGTCCCCCCCCGTGATCTGTGCTCCCTCCCCTGTCACCCCCATGATCTGTGCTCCCTCCCCTGTCACCCCCGTGATCTGTGCTCCATCACCTCTCACCCCCGTGATCTGCGCTGCGCTCCCTATCCCACCTCTCACCTTCCCTGATCTGCTGCCTCCTTCATCTCCTGTGATCCTGCAGCCTAGATCCATCCTGTAAGGTAACTATCCCAATCTCACCTCCCACTCCCCATCCCCCCATCCCCCCTTCACCCCATCCTCTGCCGCTCCTGCATCCACTGCGCCCTCTCCCATCCGCCCCCACCCTATCCCAGCCGCCTCCACCCTATCCCAGCCGCCTCTGTCTCACAATCACAGATGCTCCCTTTATATGCCGCTGCCCCCCCCATCTGCCGCCCCCCATCTGCCGCTGTTCTGATCCATCCTGTAAGTATTGTTCGTGGCTCTTTTCTAACTATCACCAATCGCATCTCCCACTCCCTCTCCCCCCCCTCCTCCCCCACCCGCTTGCCGCCAAGTGCTGATCAGCTACGTGATTGGCTGATCAGGTACGCAATTGTTGCTCTAGTTTTTGCCTTTTTTGTGCACCCCAAATAAAAAAAAAACAAAAAAAAACTTGAACAATTAGGTATCTGATCAGCAAGCGTCCTGCAGTCGTACTCAACTTTGGACAGGACTTTTTTCCATCCCAAATAGTCCCCCCACCCCCCTTTTTTGCAGAACATTCGTGCATGCGCCCTGTTTTATTTTTTTTTTCTATGCCATGGGGGGGTCTAGTTTCCAAAATGGGGTCACATGTGGGGGAGCTCCACTGTTTTGGCACCTCAGGGGGTCTCCAAACACAACATGGAATACGCTAATTATCCCAGACAATTTTGCGTTTAAAAAGTCAAATGACGCTCCTTGCATTCCGAGCCTTGCTGTGTGCCCAAACATTTGATTTCCACCACATATGAGGTATCTGTGTACTCAGGAGAAATTGCACCACACATTTTATGGTGCAATTTTTCCTGATACCCTTGTGAAAAAAAAGCTACCTGGTTGAAGTAACAATTTTGTGGTAAAAAAATTTTTTTTTATTTTCACGGCTCAACTCTATTAACTTTTGTGAAGCCCCCAGAGGATCAAAGTGCTCAATAAACATCTAGATAAATTCCATGAGGGGTCTAGTTTCCAAAATGGGGTCACATGTGGGGGAGCTCCACTGTTTCGGCACCTCAGGGGCTCTCCAAACGCAACATGGGGCGGCTAACAATTCCAGCTAATTTTCTGTTCAAAAAGTCAAATGACGCTCCTTCCCCTCCGAGTCCTGCGGTGCACCCAAACAGTGGTTTTTTGCCACATATAAGGTATCTGCGTGCTCAGAAGAAATTGCCCAACAAATTTTGGGGGTTCATTTAATCCTGCTACCCTTGTGAAATGCAATATTTGAGGCTAAATTAACATTTTTGTTGCAAAAAGTAAAATGTTCATTTTTTCCTTCCACATTGCTTTAGTCACTGTAAAGCACCTGAAGGGTTAATAACCTTCTTGAATGTGGTTTTGAGTAGCCTGAGGGGTGCCGTTTTTTGAATGGTGTCACTTTTGGGTATTTTGTGTCATGTAGACCTTTCAAAATCGCTTCAAATGTGATGTGGTCCCTAAAAAAGTGGCTTTGTAAATTTTGTTGTAAAAAGGAGAAATTGCTCATAAACTTTGAATCCCTATAACTTCCTTAATTTTTTTTTCCCCCAAAATTGTTCTGATGTAAAGTAGACATGTGAGAAATGTTATTTATTAATTATTTTGTGTCATATGTCTCGTTGATTTTAGAGCATAAAAATTCAAAGTTCGAAAATTACAAAATTTTCAAAATTTCTGTTTTTTTCACAAAGAAACACAAAAAATATCGGCCTAAATTTACCACTAACATGAAGCCCAATATGTCACGAGAAAACAATCTCAGAATCACCGGGATCCGTTGAAGCGTTCCAGAGTTATAACCTCATAAAGTGACACTGGTCAAAATTGCAAAAAATGGCCTGGTCTTTAGGGTCAAAATAGGCTTGGGGCTGAAGGGGTTAAGGTGAAGATGTGCTCCCAAGGGCTGGCACTTGGGACTTTAGTGGGTTGCTTTCACTGGAAAACCAAGTCCCCAGCGGTGTGCTGATGCCCTCAGTCTCTGAGCTCTCTGGGAAGGTCCCTGAAGGTCCCCTTCCTCTGCAGGTTAATTGCCAGGACATTGAATCAGCTCCTGACCTAGGGTCCTGTACCCCGTCATGCTCGGTACCGGTCAGTTCTTTTGGGCTTTCTGGTGCCGACAGTCCTCCTAGACTATGTCCGTCGCACCCTTTTCCAATGTCCCTGCCACCAGTCCCCAACTCTTCTGGTCCCGGACTACTGTCTGCGACCCAACCACGGTCGTTCTAGCTCCCCGGGAGCTAACATTCCCCAGCTCCTCTCTCTTTGAGGGCTCTCACTTGACTTTTCCACTTCCCTCCCACCAGTCTGCCTGACCCCTAGGTGGGTGGCCCTTTTCCAGCTAGACCAACCCGCTGGTGTGTCTGACAGGTCATGATGTGAGGTGTTAATTGGGATTTGTGGTGCTGATGGAAGTGACACCGGTTTCTGGGAACTTGGAACCATGGGGGGTAGGTCCTGCATCCTGAGGGAACAAGATGCAGTTACCTGTAGCACCCTGATGTATTCAGGGGCGCTAAAGAAACACTTCCTTTTTCCTATGCATGCAGGTCGCAGGCTGGTCTTTGTCATGTCTTATTCCCAAGTACTACTGCATAAATGGTGAGTAGAGTTGAGCGCGGTTTGCGGTTCGAGGTTCTCCAATTCTAAGCTCGAGTGATTTTTGGGGCTGTTCGAGATCGAACTAGAACTCGAGCTTTTTGCAAAAGCTCGATAGTTCTAGATACGTTCGAGAACGGTTCTAGCAGCAAAAAGCAGGGCTTTTTACAGCTACAGTGTGCAGGAGCCATCGCTGGCAGCCTGCCACAAGCTGGTAACCAAGATAAACATCGGGTATCCAAGCAAAGCGCTTTGGTTAGTAACCCGATGTTTATCTTAGTTACGTGCAGGAAGCCCACACTTCCCGCTCAGCTCACTCCGCCCCCTCCTGCCCGCGGCATGTACACATATACACACACACACGTACACATACATACACACACACACACATACCCCCCCCCCCGCTCGGCTTACCTGCGGTGATGAAGTCCCACCATCCCGACCTCAGCGCTGTCACTGTCCTCCATGGCCGCCGCTTGTCACATCACCTCTCGCTTCCGACCCGAGACTGACTAGCGGTGACGTCACGGACCTCTCGCGATATTTGGCTGTGAAGGCGCCGGTCACTGAACTCAGTGACAGGGGCTGTCGGCAGTGCTGGAGATCAGCGCAGGTAATGTACCTCGCTGACATCAGCACTTGTCATCCCCTGCAGTGACCTGGGCTGACCCATTGATGTTAGCTCAGGTCACTGCACTGCTCTCCCAGCCAATGGGGAACATCCTGCTCTTCATTGACTGGGACAGTGTGGATCGTCATGGCAACCCCTTGGATTACAGCAGACCTGGATTTGTTTTTCATTCTAATAAATTGGTTAAAGAGGGAATGTTTTGGGGAGTGTTTTTTCAAATAAAAATGTGTTTGTCGTCTATTTTTTTTATTACTGACTGGGTTGGTGATGTCGGGTATCTGATAGACGCCTGACCTCACCAACCCCAGGGCTTGATGCCAGGTGACATTACACATCTGGTATTAACCCCATATATTACCCCGTTTGCCACCGCACCAGGGCGCGGGATGAGCTGGGGCGAAGCACCAGGATTGGCGCATCTAATGGATGCGCCACTTCTGGGGCGGCTGCGGCCTGCTATTTTTAGGCTTGGGAGAGTCCAATAACCATGGACCTCCCTAGTCTGAGAATATCAGGCCCCAGCTGTCTGCTTTACCTTGGCTGGTGATCCAATTTTGGGGGACCCCTACGTGTTTTTTTTTTTAAATTATTTATTTAATTTAAAATAACAGCGTGGGGTGCCCTCAGTTTTGGATTACCAGCCAAGGTGAGGTTGCCAGCTGTGGTCTGCAGGCTGCAGCCGTCTGCTTTACCCTAGCTGGCTACAAAACTAGGGGGAACCCTAAATCATTTTTTTTTTTCATTTTTTTGGCAAAATACAAAGCTAAGCACCCCTTAGTGCCACATGAAAGGCACCAAAGGGTGCTCCACTTTTTCTCCACTTTTTCTCCACTTTTTCTCCACTTTTTCTCCACTTTTTCTCCATTTTTTCTCCACTTTTTCTCCACTTTTTCTCCACTTTTTCTCCACCTTTTCTCCACTTTTTCTCCACTTTTTCTCCACTTTTTCTCCACTTATATTCCACTTATTCTCCACTTTTTCTCCATTTTTTTCTCCACTTTTTCTCCACTTTTTCTTCACTTTTTCTCCACTTTTTCTTCATTTTTTCTCCACTTTTTCTCCACTTTTTCTCCACTTTTTCTCCACTTTTTCTCCATTTATTCTCCACTTTTTCTCCACTTTTTCTCCACTTTTTCTCCATTTATTCTCCACTTTTTCTCCACTTTTTCTCCATTTTTTTCTCCACTTTTTCTCCACTTTTTCTCTACTTTTTCTCCACTTTTTCTCCACTTTTTCTCCACTTTTTCTCCACTTTTTCTCCATTTTTTTCTCCACTTTTTCTCCACTTTTTCTCCACTTTTTCTCCACTTATTCTCCACTTATTCTCCACTTATTCTCCACTTTTTCTCCATTTTTTTCTCCACTTTTTCTCCACTTTTTCTCCACTTTTTCTCCACTTATTCTCCACTTTTTCTCCACTTTTTCTCCACTTTTTCTCCGTTCTTTTTCTATGGTCGGTCTACCCATTAGCTCTGCCATGCATACTGTAGCTCTACACCTACTGCACATGTTACTTTATGATTGACATCTCTTTCGTACCAGAGCTGTCTAAGTCTACTCTGACCCCATATTTGTCATTACTATATTGTCCTTGTACTGTATTATGACATTTGTATCATGTGTTTCATTTCTTGCTGTGTTGCAATTTTTTTGCTGCATCCCAATTGTACCTCTACATTGTTCGAGTTTATGTTATTGTTCTCTCACTCTTATGTGATACTGATTATTGTCATTTTTCATGATTACATGCAGATAAGTCCAATCTGACGAAGGCTCAGGCCGAAACGTCATTTGTAACTTGTTTTGGACAAAAACATATATGCTTATGAAAAAAAAAATGTTCTTAATACGGACCAATAAAGAATGATTTTGCATTACTATCCATTGTGACTTACTGACTTAGTCTGGGAGATTTAGAGTGCCGAGGTTACTCACTAATTTTATCTATTATTACCTCTGAGCACCTATATACCAGTGAGCAGAGCTTCCTCTACAGTAGTTCTCCTGATTAGGCATGCCCTTACCTCATGAGCAGGGCATTGCAGCTTTGGTAGCAACCATTACGACATGGACTCTGCTGCTGTGGACCCGGGGAGAGTGAGTGCAGATTCATTGCACCCACACTCCTCTCATGAAGGGTCCGCACTCCTAGATAATGGGGGATACGTTCCCTGAGTGTCTCCCCCCCATATTCTAGATGGTCCAGAGTCGTCGTGGGACCCCTTTATTTTTTTTCTTACAATAAATTGGTGAAAGAGGAAATGTTTTGGGGACTGTTTTTTCAAATAAATTTCTTTTGTCGATTTTTTTTTTTTGTTAGTACTGACAGTTTATGATGTTGGGTATCTAATAGACGCCATGACATCACAAACTGCTGGGCTTGATCTCAGGTGACTTTACAGCTAGTATCAACCCGATTTATTACCCCGTTTGCCACTGCACCAGGGCACGGGATGAGCTGGGGTGAAGTGCCAGGATTGGCGCATCTAGTGGATGCGCCACGTCTGGGGTGCCTGCGGCCTGCTATTTTTAGGCTGTGAAGGCCCAATAACTATGGACCTTCCCACCCTGAGAATACCAGACCACAGCTGTCCGCTTTACCTTGGCTGGTGATCCAATTTGGAGGGGACCCTACTTTTTTTGTGTAATTATTAATATTTATAAAATAATTATAAAAAAGAGCCTGAGGGGACCTCCACATTGGATCCCCAACCACGGTAAAGCTGCCAGCTGTGGTTTTCAGGCTACAGCCGTCTGCTTTACCCTAGCTGGCTATCAAAAATGGGGGGACCCAACGTCATTTTTTTTTTTTAACTATTTTTTAAATAGAAAAAATTAATGGGCTTCCCTGTATTTTGATTGCCAACCAAGGTAACGGCAGGCAGATGGGGGTGGCAACCCATAGCTGTCTGCTTTATCTGCGCTGAGAATCAAAAATACCGCGGAGCGCTACGTCATTTTTTTAAAGATTTATTTTTACATCACTGTGATGTCCAGCAATCAAAATACAGGGAAGCCTATTTTATTTTTAGTTATTTATATAAATAATTAAAAAAAATAAATATGGGCTCCCGCTGCATTTTTTGTATTGCTAGCTAAGGGTAATCCAAGCAGCTACTGGCTGCTAACCCCCACTGCTTGGTGTTACCTTCACTGGCAATGGAAAATCCAGGGAAGCATTTTTTATTTTTTTTGCCAAAAAACTACAAAAAAAGGACGTGAGTTTCGCCATATTTTTGTATGCTAGCCAGGTATAGCAGGCAGGTGCTGGAAGAGTTGGATACAGCGCCAGAAGATGGCGCTTCTATGAAAATGCCATTTTCTGAGGCGGCTGCAGACTGCAATTCGCAGCAGTGGGGCCCAGAAAGCTCAGGCCAACCTGTGGTGCGGATTCCAATCCCCAGCTGCCTAGTTGTACCTGGCTGGACACAAAAATGGGGCGAAGCCTACGTCATTTGTTTTCTAATTATTTCATGAAATTCATGAAATAATAAAAAAAGGGCTTCCCTTTATTTTTGGTTCCCAGCCGGGTACAAATAGGCAACTGGGGGTTGGGGGCAGCCGTACCTGCCTGCTGTACCTGGCTAGCATACAAAAATATGGCGAAGCCCACATAATTTTTTCAGGCGGCAAAAAATTTCTGCATACAGTCCTGGATGGAGGGTGCTGAGCCTTGTAGTTCTGCAGCTGCTGTGTGTCTGTATGGAGAAGAGCAGACAGCAGCTGCAGAACTACAAGGCTCAGCATATTCCATCCAGGACTGTATGCAGAATTTTTTTGCCCACCAAAAAAATGACGTGGGCTTCGCCATATTTTTGTATGCTAGCCAGGTACAGCTGGCAGCCACGGGCTGCCTCCAACCCCCAGTTGCCTATTTGTACCCGGCTGGGAACCAAAAATATAGGGAAGCCCGTTTTTTTTTAATTATTTCACTTATTTCATGAAATAATTAAAAAACAAATGACGTGGGCTTCGCCCCATTTTTGTGTCCAGCCGGGTACAACTAGGCAGCTGGGGATTGGAATCCGCAGCACAGGTTAGCCCGAGGTTTGTGGGCGCCTCTGCTGCGGATTTCAGTCCGCAGCCGTCCCAGAAAATGGCGCTCTCATAGAAGCGCCATCATCTGGCGCTGTATCCAACTCTTCCAACAGCCCTGGAGCCAGGTGGCTTGTTGGGTAATCATGAGTTAATACTGGCTTTGTTTTACTAGCCAGTATTAAGCCAGAGATTCTTAATGTCAGGCACGTTTGACCCGGCCATTAAGAATCTCCAATAAAGGGTTAAAAAAAACACCACACAGAGAAAAAATACTTTAATAGAAATAAATACACAGACACATTAGAGACTCCATCTTTATTACCCCCTGTCAGCCCTCCACGATCCTGCTCTTCTGTCTTCTTTCTTTCTAGTGTAGTAGTAGTGACGATTGTAGTGAGGATGAGATTCACCAGCTCATCACTTGGGGCTGGGGAACCTCCATCCTCACTACAATCATCACTACAATCGGGAAGCAGCGTGCAGCCTTCACTCTGTGAGTGATCAGTGCTGGCTGCTAGCGGTAACGCTGACAGACGCGTTACCATAGCAACGGTGCTCTCGGAGCCGCGGTTAGCGGTGACGTCACCGCTAACTGCGTTGCTATGGCAACGGTGATCTCCGTTAATGACCGGCTGTGTCAGCCGGTCCCTAATGGAACGGGGAGTCGACCGTGTGCTAGAGCATGTCGCCGGTACACGGCGATACACATATGTGCACCGTGTACCAGAGAGATGCACTCGCAGGTCCTACATGACGTGTCATAGTCATGTGACCAGTCTGTAGCCAATGAGATAATAGCCACGTGACTGGTCACATGGCTATTTTGATGTCACGATAGGTCCTGCATCTCTGCTGGCAGTGCAGGTCACCGGGAGGATTCAGCGATCATCGGATGGAATAGCGGCAGGAGACAGAGTGCAGAAGGGATCGCGAGGACCGGTAAGTGTTATGGCAATGTTTATTAACTGTTTGTGTACATTTATAATGCATTTTTATGTGTTTGTGATTGCCTCCCATTATAGCCTATACGTTCGAGTTCGGTTCGTCGAACGTTCGACGAACCGAACTCGAACGGGACCCCCGTTCGGCGAGCCGACCTCGAGACGAAACGGGACCGGTTCGCTCATCTCTAATGGTGAGGCTAAAACATGTTGAGGTGGTTTTACCAGTGCCTCCAATTCTTTTGCATTATCTTCCTCCAGATCCACATCTGAAAGCTCAGAGTCATCTCAGAGTCATCTCCTAAGTTTAATGGTCATCTTCCATCCACCTAAAACTATTAAAAATCATCCAAGCATGTGAGCCATTAGTCATGCAGCAGTAACTTTTTTTTTTTTTTTTTTTCATGGTTCTGCTAGCTGGAGTCCTGTTGCCAATCTGTGACGCCCTGGCCTATCAGGTCGTCACAGGACATTGTGCAATCTGCCCTTCTGCATGGTGTCCATCTCCTCCTTGGTTATGGATCCCTAGCCTATGGTGTTGCTAAGAACAAGCTAATCAAAATCCTAGAAACACTCTGCACCACACCCACCAGACACACCAGTGGACAGCCTGAAGGGAATAGGGCTGTACACTTGGGGGGTTGGTAAGGGAGGTCAGGAGTGTCAGGAGTAGTCAGTCAAGTGGTGACTCTCGAGAGGAGAGGTCTTAAGTCGTTGGAGGAGGTTAGAAGCTGGGCTCCTCAGTTACTAGGTGGCAGACGTTAGTCTGGGCCTGGTAGGAGCTGGAATCCCAGTCACAAGGGATCGTGTCAAGGGGCACGGAACTGCCAAGCAGGGCAGCCAGCGGTCTTGAGCCATCTCCGGGCAAGAGCCAGGGCACGACGGGGTACGTGGACCCTAGGCCGGGAAGTAGCTGCAAGCTACTAGCTGCAAGCTACTAGCTATCCGTCCCATGGAAGTCTCAGCTCTCCAACTCCCAAACTCTTTATAAAAAGAGGAAGGTCACAGCGTTTGGCTGCACAACTGCTCCCTGACCTTCTATTAATTCTGCTTGATTTTCATCCCTCTCCTTTTAGAACCATGCAGAGTTTCTCAGCCTGTCAGCTACTGTTCATAAGTTCTTCCCTTGTGTCTTTATATACCTTCACTTCTTATTACTTGTTGCTGGTGATACTTCATATGCCTTTATAAAGTCTTCAGTGCAAGGCTCAACAGTAGGCTTGGTCAGAGGTCATCATCTACCCCTTCCCTAGACATAGGGTTTCCCTTCTCTTTTGCCGTTCACTTGGTATTTCCCCATACCTAGCTGGACAGCTGCCCTCCAGGTATTCTGACTCTGGACCATGACCTGTCTGCGCCTCCGTCTATCCCCTAATCTTATTGTGCTCTCCTGCTACCTGACCCCTGAACATTCAACTACCCTGCCTCTCGACTTGTCTGTCTTGTGACTACCATAACATTAAAACTAAAACATGAAATAGGAGGGCACCACCCAAACTGGGATCTCCGATAGCACAAAAAGTGAATAAGCAAACAAGGAAGAGAAAAGTGTGCTAAAAAGTCAGGATCACCACTGAATAATACTCTAAAATCCTTTATTTGCAAAACTTCCAAGTAACTAGAAACATTTAAAAACAAGACATATATCCGTACATAGTACATACTGTATAATATAGTACCAATAATATCAGAGGCTCCTAAATTATGCAGTGAAAGACAACCCACAATACAGCTGGATACATGAAATAAATGCACAAACTTTGCTGCTGATGTCAACAATGGAAGACAGAATATATATGTCTAAAGCCTGCTTTACACGTTACGATTAAGCATACGATATCGTATGCGATCGTAACCGCCCCCATCGTATGTGCGGCACATTTAATTTGTTGAACGTGTCGCACAAATGATTATTTGCTGTCACACGTACTTACCCTTCCATACGACCTCGATATGCGCGGCGAACGTCCACTTCCTGGAATGGGATGGACGTTCGGCGTCACATCGACGTCATGCGGCAGCCGGCCAATAGAAGAGGAGGGGCGGAGATGAGTGGGACGTAAACACCGCCCCAAAAACTTTTTTGGGTCATGTAAATAACCCCTCATCTACCTTCTTGTTACCCATGGCCAGGAGGCGGCACCCGCTGGAGAGATCGGTTGGAGGAAGGGCCTGCGGTGGAGTCGGCCGAGGCCCAGTCACCACGGAAATCGGTGACTACCCTCCAGGCCAAAGGGTTACGGTCCATGGGACCCTTTGGGGTGATACAGGGTGCAGTACTTTGACCCGGACACCAACAGAGACACCCACCAGAACCCAGGATGGTGTGACACCTGACTAGCGGTGGCACCAAGGGAGGGTATAGGTGTTTTGGGTGGAGGGAAAAAGGGTAGATGGTAACAGTTATCATAATGTTTAAGATCTGTGCCTCCCATAAAGGGAAGAAATGTTTACATGTTGATTGTTCAAAATGTTACCCCTTTTTTTACCTCTTTGCAGAAGAAGACCTGAAGTGGACTGGGGCAGGGTTGTAGCCCGCCGGTACTGACAACGGGAATCCGGTCTGGAGGCCGGTAACGGGCGGGGTACCTGGACTCTAGGATGAGGCAAGCTTCAAGACCCTTGTTAATTGACCAGCGGGACAAGGTACCAAGCCATGTTCCCGAAGAGAGCAGCCCAGATAGAGCAGACCGGAAGCCCAACGCGGGGGACAGGGTGTCCGCCAAGAACCCATTGAAGTCCCACGGGTCAGCGTCTGCGGGCAACGGCTCCCTCTGCGTCCCAAAGCTGCAGGGGAGCGGATTTCTCCCGTTCCAAGTGGGTTAATCCACACACCACAAGACACAAGTGCAGGAGGAAGGGCCCCTACATTGCTAACCCAAGTGCGGAACCAGCACACCCCTCCAGAGGCAACCGGCATCCGGCCTTGGTTTACAGTACAGACTCTGTGTGGATTATTCGTAATCGTGAGTACACCGGTGTCACCTGGTCTAACCTGTTGACAGCGCCCCCAAACCTGCTTTTCACCCCCATAACTGGGCCCCGGGACTACACCTCCCCTACCTGTGGAGGGGATTCCACCTTGCTGCCCTGCTCCATCAGTCCCGGGCACCCACATACAAGGCAGCGGCGGTGCCACCTGTAAATACCTCTTTTTTCACTGTGTGCGAGGACGGGCGGTTGCACGAGCCCCGGTCACCACTCGAGCCCAGGACACGATCCCGGATCTGAGCGCCCCTCGAGCAGCCCCGGTTTCCGCAGCAGAGGCAGCACCCGTCCGAGACACAAGATTTTGAGGAGATGGCAGTGATGTCTACATGTGGTAATCATGTTATGCACACAGGGGCGTGATAACATGAACAAAAAGGCTGACTAGTAAGGGGAACTAACGCCCCTAGAACTAATCAAAAGCTCTAGCATAGGGAACGTGAGGTTCATAACTCGTTGTTTAAACACTCATATTAATGAATAACGTTAAACAGGGCTGGTTAGGGAGGGAATTTGGTTATATAGCCATGAATGCTGCTGGGTTGAAGGGAAAAGGAGACCTGACAGGTTCCCTTTAATCTCCTAGTTTCCTGGAACAGAATATGCAAAAAGTATTGACTTGCTGAAATATCTCTGATATGTGGATCAATGATAGTTTTGAATTCTCATGCACATTGCTGGTACTGTTGTCAGGCACATGACTAGCATGGTTTACCTTCTACCTAGTAAACCCCCAGAAGATATTACAAGACACAGGGAACAACAAAGGTCCCTGCTGCAAGGAAAATGGATGAGGGGACAGCTCCTGAACTCACCTCAAGCTGAATCCTGAGCTTCTTTGCGTCCCCATACAGGTTCTTGCAAGCTGTCACTGAGCCAGATACCTTAGGCACTCAGGTAGCTCTCTACTCACCCTGGCTAGTGCATAGGCCGACGAGATTACTAGACTCACCACTACAATACAGAAACACAAGCAAAAGAGTACAAACAGGGGAAATAGACATGCAAAGGAGAAGACACTCTAGGCGGCTTCAGTTCAGCAAACAACACTGCTGCACCCAAAACGACAGATTTCTTCCAAAGCAGGCTCCTGCCCAAGTGGACCACATAGAAATGAGAATACAGTTTCTATCACAGGCATCATGTGATCAGACCACATGGCTTAAATAGGGAAGGTAAGTGATCACAAAGAGCCACACCTGAGATTGGCAGCTACAGCCAAAAGTCAGGCAGGAACGGGTGCTAACCCTTACATCACCACAAGCAAGGAGATTTTTATGCAGGAGGACGGTAGAGCAAAACTAATAACAGCTCTAACGTCTCCCGAGGTCCTCTGGACAGATGACAAAGCCACAGATGGACAGGCGGCCACACGGCACAACTTCACAGGAACAAAAAAATAAAAAATACAATCAGTGGTGTTAGTGGCACACCCATCGAATATCGGACCTCTCCTGTTAATAGCACAGGGCGTCCTGAGGGAAGCTGTCTGTGTGCGTAGTGAGCACACCGAGACAGTAGGTGCAGCCCAGTTAGCTTCACTGGGCTGCAACAGTATCACTGGAATGGTAAGGCAGAAGCGGGATAACTGGCCCTGGCTGTGCCTCACCGTGAATCTTGGCGTGGCGGGCATCAGACGCCTAACCCTGCCTACCACTTCCAGAATCCCACAGCACTGACACACTATAAGGCTGCAATGACGCTGAGGCTGCACTATGGCTGCACTACTCTGCAGAAGCCAGAGAGCCAATATGATGCTCGCATAGCCATGGGCGTTGTCCAGGGACTTTTATAGACTAAGACCTGCCCAAGCCAGCACCGGACAGCATTGGCACCAGCCGCGGCCACTCAAAGACCGCCGCGTCACTGTTGACATCATGGATGGCCAATCAGCGGCCACCGCATCATCAATGGCGTCAGCGACGGCCAGCCAGGAGCCGCCATATCACTGGTTACATCACGTGCATGTGTACCGCCCCACGCTCGGCTGCAGCCAAGCCGCTCAGATCCGGGCTCGTGTGTCGGTGGCTCGAGCGCCTGCGGACCGGGGGTCACTTCGCTCTGCAAGGGGCTGGCGCTTTGAAGGGGGGTTTAGGGTTACGGCCGAGGCAGTAGTTTTTGTTGTTAGAGTTCGTGACGCCACCCACAGGTTGTAGTGAATGTAGGCACCACCGCTGCTGTTTACTAGGCACCCCGGGGGAGATGTGATGCAGCTTTGGTGTTAACCCCTCCGTGGGCAGGGGTGGTGGCCCTGAGACCCATTTGGTGTGATGTGTCGGTGCTTGGCGGTGCGGGGCAATGCGTGGCCCGAGGGCACAGTGATACTCACTATTAAAAGATGAACAGAGTCTCCGGTAAACCAAAAAGATGGTGGTCGGTGCCCGCAGCCGGCTGCGTCTGGTCCCCCAGTCGGGTTGGTGGTCTCCGCCTTTCTCCTGCACCTTCTTAGTATTTTGACACCCATGCTTCAGCTACGGGAGTCCTGCTCCCCGGCGTTGTGTGTTGGGAGAGCCCGTTTGCCCGCAGACGCTGGCCCGTGGGATCTCTAAGCCTGGGCGGTGGCGTTTATCCCTCTCGGTGGGCTTTTGTCTTCTTTCGGGACTTGGGTGGGAAAGGACCTAGAGTCCAGACCTCAATCAGTTAATTAACAGGGTCCGGTAGTTTCGGGACTGCATTTCAGGGTCTGAGTACCCCCAGTTGTGCTCTGGCTTCCGGTCGGTTTCCTGGTTCGGTACCGGCGGGCCACTACCCTGTCCTGGTCCCTTATGGTTCCACCGAGCCGTCTCCCCGGCTCCTGCAGGCTGAGGCCACCATATGCCTCCTAGCCAGAGGTGACTGGGCTCCAACCCAGACTGGGCTCCAACCCAGACACCAGGTGTTAGACTATGGCAGGCCTGGGCACAGGTCTTCACTTGAACTTCACTCCTCAAACTCCAAACTTAATCTAACCGTGTTTTCCTGCCTAAGGGCCTTTGAACTCCTCAGTGGGCATGTCCAACTGCCTGGCTCCGCACTCTGGTGTGAACATCAAACCCTGAGGGTGGTGACTAGGGTTTTAACCCTAGAACGCGCAAGCATAACAATCTACCATAGAAAACAAATGACCTAGCAGGCCTCTGAGGCCCCAGGTATGCGTTCTAGGGTTAAAGATTGGCTGGTGTTACCTTTTTAGGGGACGGGTGTTTGTGCAAGGGCCTACCTGTGACTACCTGGGTGTCACATATGCGCAGTAGCAGGAATCCCGCCCTTAGAGCCAGGAAAGGCAGCAGGAACCCGTGCATGCGTGGTGGGGCAAAACAGGGACTTAGCCTCAGGATGAACAAAGACCCTAGACACCTGGCACCTAGCAGCCAAACGCCTGGAGTGGTGGACAGGTGGTGCAGGGGAGTCAGCTGACACCACCACAGGAGATGAGGATGGGGCAGGAGCAGTTCGAGACTCAGGAGAACCCCAAACCGTAACAGAGATGTTATCAAATAACAGTAGTGAACCTGCCAGCAGAAAGGCACTGTGACCTTCTGACACCAGATATACTCGAGGTCTCCTCCGAGCGAGATACACTCATGACAACTCTTATGGAACTTATGGTTGTAGATGGAAATCTTGCAATGTTCTTGTCACCTTCCATTGTTCCCTTCCCTATCCTCACTTACCTAGTTCAATATTTGCCGATTACCACCTTACCAACTTTACTATTACTTTCCCAATATAATACTTTTGAAAAAAACTACAAACTATTAAGAATGAACTGTCTGTGTCGCGTCCTGATTAGCTGTCACCTGTGAAGGACTCACCGTTGACCACTAAACTCCTGAGTAACTGAATTGAGCAGCCCTCTCTCATATACTCACCGTTACCCGCTGTCACTGGATACAGCGGTGGCCACGGGTAACCTCAGTGACAACTCAGCTGATCGCGCTATACCCTTCATTAGCTGCGTGGAGGTGACAGGAGCGGTGGTGTCTTCTGCTGCTCCTGTCACCTTCATGTAGCAGAGCTGGAAGCGACGCTCGACCATCCTGGATTACGCCGGACATGGAGGGCTTTTTCGGGCTTATTAAAGTGGTGAACCAGGGTATATGTTTGTGCTTTTTATTTCTAATAAAGGATTTTTTCGGGTGTGTGTGTTTATTTACTGTCACATACAGATTAATCATAGAAGGTATCTCGGGGAGACGCCTGACATGATTAATCTAGGAGTTATTGGCAGCTAAGGGCTGCCAATAACTCCTTATTACCCCGATTTGCCAACGCACCAGGGCAAATCGGGAAGAGCCGGGTACAGTCCCAGAACTGTCGCATCTAATGTATGCGGCAATTCTGGGTGGCTGCTGGCTGATATTGTTAGGCTGGGGAGCTCCCCATAACGTGGAGCTCCCCATCCTGAGAATACCAGCCTTCAGCCGTATGGCTTTATCTGGCTGGTTTTAAAATTGGGGGGGACCGCACGCCGTTTTTTTTTAATTATTTAATTATTTATTTCACTGCACAGTATAGACACGCCCACCGGCTGCTGTGATTGGGTGCAGTGAGACACCTGTCACTCAGCGTGGGGGCGTGTCTCACTGCAACCAATCATAGGCACCGGTGGGCGGGGAAAGCAGGGAATACGAGATTGTTTAATGAGCGGCCGGCTTTTTCAAAATAGTAAAAGCCGCCGGAGCAGTGTGAATGCCGTGTAGCGCCGTGCCGGGGATCGGGGATCGGTGAGTATGAGAGAGGGGGTAAGAGGGATAGACTGACATGGACAGAGAGAGAGGGACAGAGATAGTGACCGACTGACAGAGATTAGTGAATGACAGACATTGTGAGGCGCTTCAGAACGCAGCTTTTCAGCTGCGCTCTGAAGCGGACCTTTTTTAAGCTGCGGTGCAGAGCGCACACCTGTGCACATAGCCTCAGACATCAAAATCGTATGAGGGATGTCACACGTTTCAATTGACTAGGTTCGTGCAACAAAACGTTCAATTCTAGACAAAGATACGATGTGTTTGCGATCAACGGTTTTGCATTCAATCCTGATCGCACGTAGATGTCACACGCAGATACCTCACAAACGATGCGGATGTGCGTCACTTACAACTTGACCCCAACGACGGATTGTGAGATATATTGAAGCGTGTAAAGCGGGCTTAACATATATTGAAATGAGAAAGTAGAGAATTTGCACATAGTTTCTGTGATATACAATCCTAATATATCATTTAAAGGTAACATTTGTGCCCAATAGAAATATTTCCAATGTATGAATAAGAGCCAATAAAATTCTGTGGGCAAATGTGGAGGTTGTACTTTCAGGAGACATAAATTTTGCAGTGAAAAGTTTGCAGATCAGTAGGGATTAAGGCTTTCCACATTCCCATGCTCAGCTGTGCACGGTGTTACTGGTACAAGAAGGAATGGCAGAAAATCATGCAGTGCTTAATCAAGGAGAGGAAAATGAAATGGTGAGTACTGATGGGGCAAAAAGAAGAGCAGCTACAGGTCTGTCATCTGCAAATTATTGGAATCACTATGCAACAGTTATTATATACTCTGTTCTGTGATATGTGGAATATTGGATGCAGTTTACAGCATATATGACCATTTTATTGTGTTAGTGATTCTAATTTATTATGGTTTATATTCATAGTTGATGTCAATGTATATTGATAATATGGTACTAATAAATATTTAGCTCTTATTCAATATATACTATTTCTGCAATTCCTGATTTTCTACACATTATTTGTCCTAGAAAAAATTATAGAGGTCATAATTTTTAAAGTGGTTCTTCATCTGACAAAAGTTACAGTCTGAATATCAAAGTCAGGATTTTTACTGTAGTGAAGTGACATAATTATGATTATATTTCCACTGTTTATAAACTGGAAACAATGATAACCAATGTTCACATTTCGTCCCATCTTTTTTTGATCTAATTGGTCAGGTCACATAAAAGCATAAAAAATCCTTTCATCCAGGAAAACCTGACAATTTTTTTCTCATTATATATGCAATCTTCTTTTTTGCAGCAGCAGCTATTAATAATCAAGACGATTTACAGTTTCTATGCTACAGAATTGCAATGTTTCCATAAAAATCAATAAGATAACTGCACACCGAAAGATTTGAATAGGCACGTCACATCAGATTTACAGAAGAAAATAGTGCATGCTGCGATTTTATACACATGGATTCGATTTGTGAAATAAAAATTGATCATCTGCACTGCCCCATTGAAATCATTATAGAATCATAGAATGGTAGAGTTGGAAGGGACCTCAAGGGCCATCAGGTTCAACCCCATGCAAGTGCAGATTTTCCTAAATCATCTCATCTATATGTTTATCCAGTTTCCACTTAAAGATTTCCATTGATGGAGAGCTCACCGCCTCCCATGGTAACCTGTTCCACTCCCTGGCTGCCCTCACTGTCAGAAAGTTTTTCCTAATGTCTAATCTGAATCTCCTTCATTTAAGTTTCATCCCGTTGCTTTTTGTACTTCCTTGTGCTAATGAGAATAGGGTGGTTCCCTCTGCGCTTTGGCTGCCTTTGAGATATTTGTAGACCGCTAATAAGTCTCCGCTCAGCCTTCTCTTTTGCAAACTAAACTTTCCTAGTTCTTTTAGCCAGTCTTCACAGGACAAGGTTTGCAGATCTTCTACCAACTTGGATGCTATATGATTGGTTTAAAAGTGGTCAATTTTTTTATGGATAGTACTCCACTTGAAAATATGGTCTTGTAGTGATAAAAATGTTGTGTATCCTTTGGGGTTGCCATGAAACCATCTACAAATAGTTCTCATCATATATTTTATTGGATGCTTGCTCTATGGGCTAGCAACTCAAGTTCTATGGATCCATGTCTCATTCACCCCACAGAAGCCAAGAGTATGCTATGCCCTGATGTTATATACAGTGTATAGTAAAATATACAAAGAGTTACTACATATTGTCTTGATTTGTGACATATCTGTGGTGTTACTGGGATCAGTGAAGTTTTTTCTAACATGTAACATGTCCTGGATCTAATATTTTACCTCTAGGCTTCACTATGATTTCAGCAATCAGAATTTAAGGTGTTGTTCACTATTCTGAAAACTTCTTCTCAAACACAATATTTTATACAGTAAAATAACAACACATTCATCTGCTGTGCTGGTGCCGTTCCACTGGTGTCGGCACTGCCTCTCCTAGGGATCTCGTGACAGCTCTCCCCTCCTCCATATGTCTGATTTCTCATAAGGAGTGAGAGTGAAGACAACGCTGATTGGCTGCAGAGATTGTATGACATAATGTCACATGATCCTCGGCAATGCTGACACCACAAGCACCACGGCTACTCCGGAGGTGATCATGTGTTGTTATTTTACTGGGGGAAAACATTGTGAATGAGAAGAGATTGTCAGAGTAGTGGACAATCCTTTAATACTATTAGGCATAGTGATTGGAAGACAGCCAGAATTAAGGAAGACTATAGAAAAAAAGAAAAAAGAGAAGGTAGCTGAACTATCTGGAAAGGGACAGGTTTGGGAAAGTGCAAATGAGAGGTGAATGAAGGCCATTATTTTGCTCTGGTAAGTCAGAATTTTTTGGAAAAAATTGTAGATTAATTTTATATGCCTAGAACTAATTTGTTCATCTGTAGACTTGGGCATAATGCCAACCACTGGACTTTCAGAGCGCAAGTCAGCCTGTCATGTGTGCAACATTCATAAACAATCATCACTGCCACTGTGACATGCTTCTGAAATATAGCAAAATAGAACATAAATAAAAAGAAGATAGACAATAAAAAAGCCAATTGGAGGAAGATATGGGGGTGCAGATGAGAGGTGAATGCAGGTCACCATTTTACATGACCCTAATGAATCAAATTGCAAAAAAATTTGATTCTGGTGAATCCAATTTATTTATTTATTTTTCATTTTTTTTAGGGGAGGGGGTGGTGTCAAATTGAATTTTAGTTGCCTAAAATTGATTCCCTCATCTGTAGTGGAAATATTAAGTGGGGTAAGGTAAAGCCCATTTAAAATAGAGTGGGATTTGGTGAAAATTACAGGGTGCAACAGTCAGTGGCACTTCCACTCTTTAGTGACTGCAGCAGGTAACTGAATCTTTTGACATTTTAAAATCCAGTAACCAGCTGTGCAACAAGCCACTCCATTAAATTTCCCTGAACTATGATTTAGCAGTCAGGAGAGAACTTGTTGAGAGCACTGGAAACGCAACGGAGAAACCCACAGTGATCTATTTCATACATACTGTATATAGGAAAGGTTTTCATGAATCTCAACACACCAACTTTTTTCACAGAAGGTTATTTCACATAGGGGCCATTAAAGGTAACATGACAGCTGATACATGCTGTTCGACCTTCCTGTCTGACTAGGCTCTTGAGCGACTTTTTCCCAGACAAGAGCTTTGTCTAGACACAATCGGTCCAGAATAATAGCAAACACATGCACATTATTAGCTAGCGTGATATGTATGTAATAATAATTATGGTAGTGCAGATGCAAATACATCAATGATAATATCCTAGCCACTTAATCTTATCTGTGATGAAGCCAACTCCTGTGATGATATGCGTAGGGTTCTCATTGCGTGTGTTGCTTCTCAATTTACCTGAGTGATTATGTACATGGCACTTTATTGAACATAGTTAAAATTTAACCTTTTTATATTATTTTCATACTGCGTTATTTTATATTTGTACATGTATTTTGCACCTTTCTTCTTTATTGAATGCCATTTGACATCACTTTCTCTTGAGATTGTGCCCATTCATACCTATCTTAGATATCCATTATAATAGATATATATATCTCTTGGTTATCATGCCGGTCATGTGGATTGTATCTCAGTGCCAATTTGTGGCTTAGGGAACAGATCTTGGCACAATGTTGCAATTTTAAATGTTTTTATTGATCTTATCTAGGTTTTTGTGTTTGTTTCTTAATAAAGATTTACATTTTTTAAATTTAGAAGATGCACCTAATCTTTTGTTCATATCTATCCTCTTTTTTTAATGATTATAGCAATCAAAATAAGTAAGTTCATTTTTAAGTGCAAGTTGGTATCAGCAGAGAATTTTCACTGGTGATGTGTCCTTTTTTAACCCTGTGATAGTCAGGCAGCAAAACGCAGGAGAAAGAAAAGAATGCCCTACCATAGCTTAGAGCAGATTTCTCAGTGTGTGAGATGTAGTGATACAGCCCTGATCTCCTGGTTTTACTTCCTGCATGAGTCAGTGTTGTACAATGATAAGAGGAGATTACTTGTTTCATATTATAACCCGTCTATCAGCTTTCCTCCTCTCACATTGCTAGAAGCTGAACTGTACTACTAATCTCCCACACTGCCTGTCAATAGCTGACACCAAAAAGTGTCAGAATCTCAATTATGTTTGTTTGTAGCATTTTGTAATCACTATGCAGTGAAATCAGAGAGTGGCATTATATCTCACAAAGAAGTAGTCCAGAACAGGCAAGTTTCTTCAGTGAGACATAGTGGCATCTTTGATCTCACTGTAAAGTGATTTTAAGTTATTTTAGCACAACAAATGTGATTACTGACTCATCTCTAGACACGTAGTGTAAGGTAAGACGTAATACAACAGAAGTGACAGTGCTATGAGAAGAGAACAGTTGATAGAAAGGTTTGTAATTTGACACAATTAAACTCAGCTGTGCTGCTCCTCCCCTAACTCTGATTCACATAGGAAGTTAGACCAAGAAACCTGGGTTTTCTGACATTATACATCTTACACACTGAGATACTGTCCCTAAGCTATGTTAGGTGTGTGTTCTTTTTTTTCTTCTGAGTTTTGCTAACTGCTTATAATTGATCAGTGTCATACACGGGGAAGAAATACATACTCCCAGTAAAAACCGATAACACTTTTTTGGACTTAATGAAAATTAATTTATTAGGAGCAAGGTACTTTGATAATATCTGCACAACGGAAAGATGAAATTAAAAAATAAATAAAAGTAAAACATTTTATCACACTCTGCAGCCACTATTATACTGTGTCCAGTTCTACATAAAAATATGTGGTGAAAGGTCCTCTAATCCATTTTTTTTATTCTTATATTTTATTCTGTTCTTCTATTTTAGGAGATATTCGGATACAAATCAGAGCGGTGGAGGAAAGTTTTGTGTCTTCTTGGTTACATATTTTCTTTAGGATTCCTAAAATTGATCTTTTACTGGAAACCAGAGCTGGATGTTTGGTGTCACTGCGTTCCGTGTAATTTAGCACATGCTGATACAGTTTTGCTACAAACTGTAAGTACAGTATTTTGTAATTTATTAAATTGGCATGAATAGTTACACATTGTTCAAACTCTTTGTGATAAAAAAGTAATGTCCAGATTAGTTTTGAAATTTGTGCAGATTTGTACCCAAGGCTACTACAAATTAACTCATTACTCTCCATTATATTTCCAGCGAGAATTTAAAGACTACATAAAGAAGTCCGTGATCCAGGTTAATCTCCATAAAAAAACAAAAACTGGGTCTTCAGTTATTAGTGATGAAAATTCATACATATGCAAATCTATAATGGAGCCAGAAGGCAAGGTATGTATTTAGTCCTGTCACAGTAGTAATGGTGAGCTTATGTATGTTTTTCTTATGTATAACTGAAGATATACGTTAAGGCCACATTCAGACATTCGGTATTTGTTCATTATTTTACATCATTATTTGTAAACCAAAATCTTGGAATGGGTAAAAAAAAGTGCAGAAGTGGTGCATCTGTTTCTATTATGTTTCATCTGTTTAAGGCCTGTTTCACATGTCAGTGGAAAACACAGACATTTTTCACTGACGTGTTAAAAACGCCTATGTCCCTCCAAGTGCCGTGATTCACGGCACATGTGGGTTGTCCATGTGCAATCCGTGATGCGTGATACGTACTCCATTATTGCATATGGACATATACTCACCTGTCCTGTTCCTGCTGTCCATGGTGCTGAACTCTCCAGCTCTGCAACATCTGGCTGCTGCTGTCTCTCACCTCTGCAGCTACTTCCGGGCTGGCTTTGGCTGCATACATGAATTTGCATGCCATAATGAGCCAGCCAGGACGCTGCAGAGAGCAGAGTCAGAACACAGCATCGCTGGAGTGAGTTGAAAATGTTTTTTATTTTCAATGTACGTTTTTTTCTGGTATGTGTGTCCGTGGAACATCAGTGATGCCAGAAAAAAATGGACTTGTCTCTGTGCAGCAATCACGGACACGCGTGTACGCCACATGGAGACACGGTCAGTGAAAAATCACTGATGTGTGCACAGACCCATTGATTTTAATGGGTCTGCGTATGTCCGTGATTCTGGTATGTATAAAAAAAGCATATATGTACCAGAATCACTGACGTCTGAAACAGGCCTAATAAAATACTGATAAATACTGAACATGTGAACATGACCAGCTCTGAATATATGAAGAGAATAATAAGGGTGGAGCACAGTTACGGAAAAAAAAAGTGTGCAGATGTTTTTAATTAAGCAGCAAAGAATTTTGACCTAACTGATTTTTAGATAAAAAAGCAATATTTTTATTTTTTTATTGGAGTTAAACTCTAAATTATGTCAAGGGGTTATCATCCGATTTCTATTTAATTATTTATGAGCTATTTTGTAAATCTAATTTGTAGTGTCTCTATTGAATGACACCCACCATTAAACAAACCTAAACAGGCCTAAAAATCTGCAGGTTTTTCCCTACTTTAGTCTTATTATCTCCTGTGCCTCAACACGATCATGTACATGACCACTTAATGATTTAAATTGGTGCCACTTATAAATGCAAATATAATATATAGTGTCCCAGTTTAAGTTTTCTGTTAAGAGTGGTAATTCCTCCTCTTGTTTAATTGGGATATTCAATAGTGATAATCAAGCACTAAAATGCTTTATTGCTCGGGACTCGAATCGAGCAGGTCAGACTGTAACAACTATACTGGAAGTCAATGAGAATCTTGAGAATTTTTTAAGAAGACCCTATAAGGGGGCCTTTGGGGCTGGAAAATCACTGAAGTGGATGAAAACAGTGCTTAGATAGAATAGAAACAGCATGGGGAAGATGCCTGGATGCATATCTGACTCCCAAGTCAATGCTCAGATCTAAATAAATAGATAATTTAAAAACATGATATGGGGGCCCCCGGTTTTTTACAATCAGTCAAGGTAAAAAGGTAAAGCAGACAGCTGGGGGCTGATATTATCAGGCTGGAAAGGTCCATGGTTATTTGGCCCTTCCCAGCCAAAAAGTATGATTCTGCAGCCAGTCCAGAATTGGCACATCACATTAAATGTGCTTATCCTGTTGCTTTGCCTGGCTTTTCTTGACTGCCCTGGTATGGCAGAAATCAATGTAATATTTTTTGGGATTGATATCAGCTATGTAATGTAAACTGGCATTAAGCTCAGGGGTTATTGACGGAGAGGTGTCTATCAGGCACCCCAACTACTAACCCAGTAAGCTAAAATAAAGCAAGAAAAAATAGTTTATTTGAATAAAAACTCTCTGACACTATCCCTCATTCAGTAATTTATTATTAAAATTGCTACTGCGAAGTTCCGTTGTAGTTGACATTTCCCAAATGCAGCTCTGGCAACTCTGAATAGCAGTAAAGCACATCTATTCACAGGTGTTGAGTATTGATGAAAACTCTCATCAGAGCCACCGGCTCAGTGCTGCGCTCAGTGAGACCCATTGCAGGTGTTGGAGAATCGCAATGGTGTGAAAACTGGCCCAGATCCCAAAAGACTATGTCTTTGAGAGGAGATGTAACACCTTGCAAAGATGGCAGGAAAAGACCTGAGTGTTGGTGAGTATCAACCAGGGACCTCTGTGCACTATGGAAAAATGGGATGGTGAGAAGGAAGAGACCATGCCTTGTGAAAAAAAGAGCTGTGAAGTAGAATACCTACTGAGATGAATGTCAGTGTGCCATTTTATAGAAGAGAGAGAAAGCAACAGGATGACAGATCAGAGATCCTGGTTGCAGTATACCGGGCTCCAGTGTGATGGACTGGGGCTAATCAAATCGCTGAAACTTAAGGCTCTCATGGAGGAGGTGTTGGCAAAAGGGTGCTCCTACCCCCAAGTCCGCAGGTTGGGTTTATGCTCTACCTTTGTCCAGAGGTCTCGTTTGTGGCGACCAGCTGTGGGCTTTGTTGGTTTTATTGCTGATATTCCCTTGACCCATCTTGGAGAAGGTAGTGCTTCCAACCGTAGCTTAGTAGCCAATTCCGGGTGGAACACTGTCCATGCCAACTCCTCAACCTGCTCTGGCTTTGGAACAGAGTGTTGCCCCAAGTGACATCTCAGACTCTGAAGAGGAATCCTCCTCCTCTGACTTCAGGAAAGCTTAATGGATTGCTAGGAAGATCCAGGGAAAGAAAGAGCAGGAGGAGTGAGTTGGGATTTAACTGCCCAGCTCTGGGGGAAGTAAGGCAACCCAGCAGTTGACAAAAGGATGGCTTCAGTACTATAACTGTAAATGGGGTTGCAGGTTTGTGATGGAGAACCGGATAAGGCATACAGTCTATGTTAATGCCAGTTCTCTACAGCAAAGACCTGGCCTTCAACAACAAGAGCTGGTTCAATTTGTCAAATATTATAGACTGCAGGGCTGGTATGCGGAAGCAGTAGCTCGGCTGTCAGAGGTGACCAGGAGCCCACATCTATCACCTCAGCTACAATGTCCACTAGTAACTACAAGGCCTGCGACACCCCCGAATCCACAGACTTGCACATGAGAAAGTGAGGTCACCAGCTCCATGGAAATATCTGTTCTACTGGCTATCATGTACAGTTAGGTCCAGAAATATTTGGACAGTGACACAAGTTTTGTTATTTTAGCTGTTTACAAAAACATGTTCAGAAATACAATTATATATATAATATGGGCTGAAAGTGCACACTCCCAGCTGCAATATGAGAGTTTTCACATCCAAATCGGAGAAAGGGTTTAGGAATCATAGCTCTGTAATGCATAGCCTCCTCTTTTTCAAGGGACCAAAAGTAATTGGACAAGGGACTCTAAGGGCTGCAATTAACTCTGAAGGCGTCTCCCTCGTTAACCTGTAATCAATGAAGTAGTTAAAAGGTCTGGGGTTGATTACAGGTGTGTGGTTTTGCATTTGGAAGATGTTGCTGTGACCAGACAACATGCGGTCTAAGGAACTCTCAATTGAGGTGAATCAGAACATCCTGAGGCTGAAAAAAAAGAAAAAATCCATCAGAGAGATAGCAGACATGCTTGGAGTAGCAAATTCAACAGTCGGGTACATTCTGAAAAAAAAGGAATTGACTGGTGAGCTTGGGAACTCAAAAAGGCCTTGGCGTCCATGGATGACAACAGTGGTGGATGATCGCCGCATACTTTCTTTGGTGAAGAAGAACCCGTTCACAACATCAACCGAAGTCCAGAACACTCTCAGTGAAGTAGGTGTATCTGCCTCTAAGTCAACAGTAAAGAGAAGACTCCATGAAAGTAAATACAAAGGGTTCACATCTAGATGCAAACCATTCATCAATTCCAAAAATAGACAGGCCAGAGTTAAATTTGCTGAAAAACACCTCATGAAGCCAGCTCAGTTCTGGAAAAGTATTCTATGGACAGATGAGACAAAGATCAACCTGTACCAGAATGATGGGAAGAAAAAAGTTTGGAGAAGAAAGGGAACGGCGCATGATCCAAGGCACACCACATCCTCTGTAAAACATGGTGGAGGCAACGTGATGGCATGGGCATGCATGGCTTTCAATGGCACTGGGTCACTTGTGTTTATTGATGACATAACAGCAGACAAGAGTAGCCGGATGAATTCTGAAGTGTACCGGGATATACTTTCAGCCCAGATTCAGCCAAATGCCGCAAAGTTGATCGGTCGGCGCTTCATAGTACAGATGGACAATGACCCCAAGCATACAGCCAAAGCTACCCAGGAGTTCATGAGTGCAAAAAAGTGGAACATTCTGCAATGGCCAAGTCAATCACCAGATCTTAACCCAATTGAGCATGCATTTCACTTGCTCAAATCCAGACTTAAGACGGAAAGACCCACAAACAAGCAAGACCTAAAGGCTGCGGCTGTAAAGGCCTGGCAAAGCATTAAGAAGGAGGAAACCCAGCGTTTGGTGATGTCCATGGGTTCCAGATTTAAGGCAGTGATTGCCTCCAAAGGATTCGCAACAAAATATTGAAAATAAAAATATTTTGTTTGGGTTTGGTTTATTTGTCCAATTACTTTTGACCTCCTAAAATGTGGAGTGTTTGTAAAGAAATGTGTACAATTCCTACAATTTCTATCAGATATTTTTGTTCAAACCTTCAAATTAAACGTTACAATCTGCACTTGAATTCTGTTGTAGAGGTTTCATTTCAAATCCAATGTGGTGGCATGCAGAGCCCAACTCGCGAAAATTGTGTCACTGTCCAAATATTTCTGGACCTAACTGTATGTGGCTCAAGGTTCACATTCAGCCATCTATGTTTGGGGAGAGGAACAAATGGAGACCCCAGACTGAACATGGCTGGGGCACTTTGAAAAAAAATGTTGAGAGAAGTTGGATAACTGGAGGTATCTTGTGTGCCTATTGCAATATGTTTTTGGACATGCCGTGTCCTGAAGATGCCTGCTTGGTGAGGGGTAGGGTGGAGACCTGGCACTCTCTCACTTAGTGGAGGGCAGATCATAGTATCATAGTTTTTAAGGTTAAAGGGAGACTCTAAGTCCATCTAGCTCAACCCGTAGCCTAACATGTTGATCCAGAGGAAGGCAAAAAAAAAACAATGTGGCAAACAAGCTCCAATAGGGAAAAAAATTCCTTCCTGACACCACATACGGCAATCAGACTAGTTTCATGGATCAACACTGTCGCGGGCGGGGAGGAGCGTGTCAGCACTGCGCTCACCCCTCTGCTCGGGTCCGGCCGCTGCTGCTCAGTGGTGGCTCGAGCGGTGGGCCAGATCCCGGGGGTCTCGAGCGGCACTCCTCGCCCGTGAGTGAAAGGGGATTGGGTTTTGGGATATAGTCTATTGTCCGTGACGCCACCCACGGTTGTGGTGATTTGTGGGCACCACCGCTGCTCTGTATGGGGATCCCGGGAGTGATGGTGTGAAGCAGCAAGTTGTTGTGTTGCCCCTCCGTGGGTAGGGGTTGGTGATCCCGGGGCCCAGTGATTAGGTGGGTGATGCAGGGCTTGGTGGGGTGCAGGGACGCGGGGGCAGCGCTGTGCCTTGCGGCACTGTGGTACTCACTCAGCCTGGGACGTTGACACAGTTCTCGGTAAAACACACGGCTGGAAAGACGGTTCCCACGGACGGCTGCACTTGCTTTCCCCAGTAGGTGACGGTCCCTCTGTCCTGCACCTAAGTTGATGTTGGTTGCGATGGGTTCCCACCGGTAACCCGCTCCCCGGCTTGGATATGGGCCGGAGGAGCCCTACTTTGCCCGCAGGCGCTGGCCCTGAGAAACTGATGCCCTGGCGGTGGCGGTGTCTCTCCGTTACGGTTGGACTGTTGCCTTCTATCGGGACTTGGTTGTTGGGAGACAGTCGTCCCCTTCACTGATGGATTTGGCAAATTATGGCGACTCCTAGCCTTGCCGGGATCCGAAAGGCCCCTGCCCTGGTGCTGACTGTCCTTTGTATACTGCTCCAGACCGCCGGGCCACTACCCGTCCGCGGTCCTTCCAGCAACCTCCGAGCAGTCACCCCTCCAGACAATCACCGCCGTCTGCTGACCTTGCTGACACTGTCCTGGCACACAGCCGGACCAACTTCAGGCTTTACTTCTGTCACTTTTCACTCTCTTTACACTTCACTGTTTACTCCTTCACTTAGTGCCTCACTCTAGCTCTTCCCTGAGCTGACTCTGTTCTCAAGCTCTTCCCTGAGCTGACTCTAACACTCCACTCTTTCCACTTCCTCCTCCAAACTCTATCTGCCTGGTTCTCCCGCCTCCAGGGCTGTGAACTCCTCGGTGGGCAGAGCCAACTGCATGGCCCACCCCCTGGTGTGAACATCAGCCCCTGGAGGAAGGCAACAAGGATTTTGGGTTAGCTTTGGTGTTCCTAACTGGGGTGTAGGGTGTGGTGGTGTGATGACCTGTGACCCCTGGCTTGCCCAGGGCGTCACAACACCCTGTCATAAAATCTAATATACATAACTGGTAATATTAAATTTTTCAAGAAAGGCGTCCAGGCTCTGCTTAAATGTTAGTAGTGAATCACTCATTACAACATCATGCGGCAGAGAGTTCCATAGTCTCACTGCTCGTACAGTAAAGAATCCTCGTCTGTGATTATGATTAAACCTTCTTTCCTCAAGATGTAGCGGATGCTCCCATGTTCCAGTCGCAGGCCTAGGTGTAAAAAGACCTTTGGAAAGGTCTCTGTACTGTCCCCTCATAAATTTATACATTGTGATTAGATCCCCCCTAAGCCTTCGTTTTTCCAAACTAAATAACCCCAAGTTTAATAACCTGTCTTGGTATTGCAGCCCACCCATTCCTCTAATAATCTTGGTCGCTCTTCTCTGCACCCTCTCCAGTTCAGCTATGTCCTTCTTATATATTGGTGACCAGAATTGTACACAGTATTCTAAGTGCGGTCGCACTAGTGACTTGTACAGAGGTAGAACTATATTTTTTTCATGAACACTTATACCTCTTTTAATACATCCCATTATTTTATTAGCCCTGGCAGCAGTTGCCTGACACTGTCTACTAAAGTGAAGTTTACCATCCACCCATACACCCAAGTCTTTTTCTGTGTCTGTTTTACCCAGTGTTCTACAATTAAGTACATAATTATACATTTTATTTCCTCTACCCAAGTGCATGACTTTACATTTATCTACATTAAACTTCAATTGCCACTTCTCAGCCCAATCCTCCAATTTACATAAATCTCCCTGTAATATAAAATTATCCTCCTCTGTATTGATTATCCTGCAGATTTTAGTATCATCTGCAAATATTGAAATTCTACTCCGCATGCCCCCAACAAGGTCATTAATAAACATGTTGAAAAGAAGCGGGCCCAATACTGACCCCTGTGGTACCCCACTATGAACTGAGACCCAGTCCTAGTACGTACCATTAATAACCACGCTTTGTTTCCTATCACTGAGCCAGTTTTTAACCTAGTTACACATATTTTCCCCTATCCCCATTATTCTCATTTTATGTACCAACCTTTTGTGTGGCACTGTATCAAAAGCTTTTGAAAAGTCCATATACACAACATCCACTGCATTTCCCTGGTCCAGGCTTGAACTTACCTCTTCATAGAAGCTGATCAAGTTAGTTTGGCAAGATCGATCCCTCATAAACCCATGTTGATACTCTGTCATAAGGTTATTTTTCTTGAGATACTCCAGTATAGCATCTCTCAAGAAACCCTCAAGGATTTTACCAACCGTAGAGGTTAAACTTACCGGCCTATAATTTCCCGGCTCAGTTTTTGTCCCCTTTTTGAATATAGGCACCACATTTGCTATGCGCCAGTCCTGCGGTACCGACCCTGTTATTAAGGAATCTGTGAAGATTAAAAATAATGGTCTATCTATCACAGAACTCAATTCCTGTAGTACTCTGGGGTTTATGCCATCCGGGCCCGGAGATTTGTCAACCTTAGGGATTTCGAGGCGGCAGCATACTTCCTGCTGAGTTAAGCAGGTAATACTCAAGGGTGAATTTAAGGTATGACTGGTCATGTCATCTGCCATAGCATTTTCTTGTATAAAAACCGTAGAAAAAAGTCATTCAGCAGGTTGGCTTTACCCTCATCCCCCTCCACCATTTCACCAAGACTATTTTTAAGGGGGCCAACACTATCACTTTTCAGTTTTTTACTGTTTATGTAGTTAAAGAATATTTTAGGATTATTTTGATGGACTGTTGTTGAAGGGAGGGGGAAGAGGGGGGGGGAGGGGGAAGATGGACTGTTGTTGAAGGGAGGGGGAAGAGGGAACAGACAATCCAATTTGCCTGCTGGATCGGGGGCCTGCATCCAGCTCTCTCCCCGCTTTTTAATGCACTTCATGGATTAAATAAAGCACGTTTTGGATATTGAATGGATTGTGCCGTTGTCTTCTGATCTCCTGGGACTCATATTGGAATTATTTTCCCTCTTCAACGTGCACCCAAGACCTGTGTGCTATTGGATAAAGACCCGAGCATTACCTACTTCTTCCCTACACCATTTCAAGGTATAACGTGGTGGTGCAGAACCGCATCTGTTTTTGTATACCATTTCAAGGAAGAACTGCATTGTTTAAGCCCTTGGGAACTATCGACCATTACAATATCAAATGACTGTGCCTTCATATATATTGAAGCTCTTCTAAGGGCTGTACCCCCATCTTAGGGCAGGATGGGTGATCATGGGCAAGACCACCTTGAGGTCTTTGTTTCAACGTATGATGAAGAGACTGTGCTATTGGATTTGAAGAGCTAAAACTGTTGGCCTATGGGCCTTACTTGTTTTGAGAACTGAACGTTTTGTTGTAAGGTCCGAGTCATCACTACCCATCATGAAGAAAAAAGACTGATTACTTCTTTTGAGAAACTGTAGTTGTGCTTGTGTTTGTGTTGGTGATTGGTGTTTTCCAAGTCCACATGGTCAAAGAGGACTATGTATACATAGTTGCGTAATGTAAAAGGGTGATAGCGACGGTTGTGTGCTCCTGCCCCCTGAAGGCATCAAACACATTTCTGTGTTATAGTGGGAATTATACCACGTGCCTTTGTATATATATATATATATATATATATATATATATATATATATATATATATATATATACTAGCTGTAGTACCCGGCTTCGCCCGGGTTAATAACTGTTGTTAACAAAATAGAATGTATTAACATTCCCGGGATATAATGTATAAATAGAATGTATTAATGCCCGGGATAGTAACTGTCTCTCTGTTTCTCTCCCATTCTCTATCTGTCTCCCCCTCTGTATATATCTCTCTGTCTCTCTCTCTATCTCTTTGTCTGTCTGTCTCTTTCCCTGTCTGTCTCTGACTGTCTCTATCTCTTTCTCTGTATGTCTCAATATCTTTCCCTGTCTGTCTATCTATCTCTTTCCCTGTCTGTCTATCTATCTCTGTCACTTTCCCTGTCTGTCTCTTTCCCTGTCTGTCTCTTTCCCTCTCTTTCCCTGTCTGTCTCTTTCCATCTTTCCCTCTGTCTCTTTCCCTGTGTCTGTCTCTTTGTCTGCCTCTTTACCTGTCTGTCTCTTTCCCTCTCTTTCCCTGTCTGTCTGTTGCCCTGTGTATGTCTCTGTCTCTTTGTGTGTGTCTGTCTCTTTCCCTGTCAGTCTGTCTCTTTGTCTGTGTCTGTCTCTTTGTGTCTGTCTCTTACCCTGTCTATGTCTGTTTCTTACCCTGTTTGTGTCTGCCTCTTTCCCTGTCTGTCTCTTTCCCTGGCTGCATTGTGACACACCAGCATTCCATTTAAGGGCGTGGCTGCGCATTTTTCTGAAGTTCTGGCTGCACTGTGGCTCCCAGCTCCATTCGCTTTAATGGAGGCAGGTTTTTTGGTGAATAACTGTAAAGCGCGTTGTTAAAATTTCCCCTCAAAACATAGCCTATGACACTCTTGGGGTCCAGAAGTGTGAGTGCGCAAAAATTTTGTGGCTGTAGCTGCGACGGTGCAGATGCCAATCCCGAACATACACACACACATACATACACACATTCGGGTTTATATATTTTATATATATATATATATATATATATATATATATATATATATAATATATATATATATATATATATATATATTGTACTTAGTAGTTTAATGTAAGGTGTAATGTATGACATTGCCTGTAGGTGTCATAATGCATAATGTAAAAGGTAAATATAAGGTAACGTGTTGCATGGCACCTGTTATATAACATGCAAAGAAATGTTATGTAAGATATAAACCATTCTATGTAAAATGCTGGTAAGATAAGAAGTATGCAAAGAAACTGACTGTAGGGCAAGAAATAGTTAAGCTTAAGAATAGTCCAAAATAGGTAAGGGACTGTTTCCTCTTAAGACTAGATAAGATTTAACTTGTGACTAGTACGAATGTGCAAGTCATATAGAACACCAAGGTTGCATTTAGTGCTTGTTTCATGCCAACTGCAACAACTGAGACCCTAGTGAGACAGCAAGATTTGAGAAACCAAATGGACAGTTAAGTCAGCATCAAAATCTTAAGGGAACTTTACACGCAACGACATCACTAACGAGATGTCGTTGGGGTCACTGAATTCGTGACTAACATCCGGCCTCATTAGTGACCTCGTTGCATGTGAAATGTACGAACGACCGCTAACATTCAAAATTACTCACCTAATCGTTGATCATTGACACGTTGTTCTAATCCCAATCGTTACTGTTGCAGGACGCAGGTTGTTCGTCGTTCCTGAGGCAGCACACATCGCTACGTGTGACACCCCAGGAACGAGGAACAACACCGTACCTGCGTCCTCTGGCAATGAAGTGGGCGTGTTTTTCTTTCGGCTGCTCTCCGCCCCTCCGCTGCTATTGGAAGGCTGCCGTGTGACGTCGCTGTGACGCCGCACAAACCGCCCCCTTAGAAAGGAGGCGGTTCACCGGCCAAAGTGATGTCGCTAGGCAGGTAAGTATGTGTGATGGGGACTAACGATATTGTGCGCCATGGGCAGCGATTTGCCCGTGACGCACAGCCGACGAGGGCGAGTGCGATCGGCAGCGACATCGCTAGCGATGTCGCTGCGTGTAAAGTGGCCTTAACGCTGGCCTAGAACTGGCTCCTCTGTCAAGAGTCATTAGAAGGATGCATAGCATAAGACCTGGTGTAGCTTTTAGCTCTGTGGGAATGGATTGAGAGGGGAATAGATTGGAAATGAGTTTACAGTCCTGGGCGGCAGGTCTAAAAGCATCGTTAGTCCCTGTTCTGAGATGATGTGGAACCGTGAATGTACTAAAATGACTTTTGCATACGGTACTGTGATGCCAGGCTGGCTGTTGGTGGAAGGACTACAAACATGAGAAAAAAATGGTTCAGGATATAGAGAAGGAAGTGATTACAATGGTGCCTGGTACTCTGGTAACTGTGCTTAAGTTGTGTGCCAACTGACTCACGTGTAAAGTGGCCCTGAAAGAACTGTTGAATCTGTTCAGTAAAACATGTTTAAGAACTGTTGGCATTTGTGATTTTCTTCACTACGGATTGGTCCCGGCTCACCAAAAGCAATGGTGACAAGCATTTTTTTTTATATTATATATAGTGTAGGGACCTACAAGCATGAGGTTCCCGTGACGAGGGTTGTAGGCTTACGTCTTATGGCCATAACGCTAACAAAAAACCTCAAAAACATTTTTGTACAGGATACAGCCAGGCCCCTTTTTGTTAGGCCTTGCTATCAGAGTTTCTGTCCCTACGTAGCGCGCAGTGGGGGAACGGCTTGGCAGCCCGCCTGATCTAATAGTATGGGCGTCACCTAATAGGCTGCGGGTTTGTGACTGTGCAACTGCTAGTGTGAACAGTGCTCTATGCAAGCCACCAGTGTGCAGTTTTACCATCCAGCCATCACCTCCTCCATATTTGGAAGTGAGTGTGAATGGCTCCACCTGCACCTGTGTTGCCTCCACTTATGTGAATGGCTCCACCTGCACCTGTGTTGCCTCCACTTATGTGAATGGCTCCACCTGCACCTGTGTTGCCTCCACTTAGTGGGGGTTTAGCTGTATCCTGCTGGAGTAGTAGTAGTCTTTTGGCCTGAGCAATATACAGCTGCAATTCCATCTTGCTGTAAGTTAATGGTGACAAGCAGCCTGCAAAAAGGTATGACCGGCACCACACAAGTCCAGTCATCCAGCCAGGACACAACCCCTTGTGGAGTGCCAGGGTGAACGAGATCTGTACCTCGCCTGGAACTACGGCCCCAAGAACTCTTACTTAGCCACCATAGTTGGTGCATGTTTTTTATTGGGAATAAATTGTTGTATTTTTGGGTAGTTAATGCCATAGCTGAGACTGAATTGAGAGGTCCATACTACATGTGACCACATTGGGACAAGATCTGAAGGCGTATGATTGAAACTGAGGGAATTCATTCTGAGCTGTAACAATAACAAAGTCATGATTGAATAAGATGTGGGGGAAGAAACCTGTGGTCCTGCAGTCCTTGAGAAGATTCTGCTTGTTGTCCTGATAACATATGAAGAAGTAAAACTACAGCATGAAGTACATAACCAGTATTGCTGTGAAATACCTGATAAACCATAAGTGACATTGGCTTTATTGTCACCCCAGTAACATATTTATGAAGCTATACCATTCTAGTGCTTGTGCTTTTTATTTGAGTAACGTTGTGTTATGGTACCTTGTGGCCAAAATTAAGCTTGCTTCTGAGTTTAACCTATGAATTGTTGGAGTCTCTATCCCAAATGATACAAGCTCAGTTCCTTTACTTCATACATGTCTGCATTTATAAAAGAATATAGAATTATAGGATAAACACTATCAATAGAGTAATGTGAAATAACCAGAAAGCTGTTTTAATTATGATAATAAAAGTACTATTATTATAAATTGCTTACTGACTTTTCTCATTCATATGATTAGGTAAGATATATACAAGTGCAAAAAATACGATATGTCTGGATCCCGACTGAAAGCAAGTTTATAAAAATTGGGTAAGTGAATTACAACTGATATTTAAATGGTTTCTCTGGAACTTATTTTGTACAGAGCAATTATCAGCAGAGAGTTGCTAACTACTTGTCTGTTTGTAATGCCTGCCTGGAAACACAGACTCAGACTGGCTGTAACAGACTGGCTAGAGGAAAGTCGCTCACAAAGCAGGACCCTGAGAACCCCAAAACCCTTTAACCCCTATACAGGGATTTGGAATCGCACAAGGCCCCAGAGATCACTACCAGTGGTATGCCATAGTCCGATGAGAGTAGTAGTCAGGCAAGGTCAAACCAGGAAATGCAGAACAGGGACAAAATCAGGCAGACAAGGATGTAATCAGGAAACCAGGCTGAGGTCCAATCCAGATCGGGTAGTGATGTACAAAAATGGCAGGCAGTAGGGCAGTCAGAGAACAGGCAGTGGTCAATACACAGGGATCACTATACAGAACAGAGCAGGAACCAGGAATTCAGCAGACAGGAGGGGGAATTAGAAGGGTGTGGTGTCTTCCCATTGGCTGTAGCTGAATGGTGGAAACTTCAGCTGGAAGACACATGCCACCTACAGTCAGCCAGTGGTACTGTAGGTCCCAGGGAAACTCGGCTTAGTGGATGAACGGAGCCTGAACTCACCAGAGCCACTGGCACCAACTCCTCTCCTATCACCAACACTATCCACAGCGGGAACACGGCGCCACCTGGTGATCAATGCAGAAGGAACAGGAGCGGACTCTGGTGGGGATGTGACACTGTTCTGTGATGATCTATCATGGCTCAAGGTGGTCACCGACTGCTTCTGTAGGTGATTCCCCTACTTCCTTTGTCATAACATAAACAGAACAGTTCCTTCTCTTTCACTCTAATCTGTTGATGGGGCTTCACTGTTGATGTCATGTTAACTGACAGCTGGCTCAGCCTAAAGCAGCAGAAAAATGACTGTAAGTCAACATGATATCAGCTGTATAAAAAGCAGAGAGTAAGAAATGGTACTGCTGTATTGACATGATGTCATGTGCCGCCCCCGTGTCAGCAGCCGGGCTGCTCGGATCCGGATCCGCGGTGGCTCGAGGGGCGTCCAGACCCGGGGATCGAGCGGCCACTCAAATGAAGGGAGTATTTACAGGGGATTATGTCTAGAGTTCGTGATGCTACCCATGGTATGTGGTAATATGGAGTACCACCGCTGCAATTGGGAGTACCCGGGGGTGATGGAGTGGAGCAGCCAGGTGTTAAAACCCTCCATGGGTAGGGAGAATGCTCGGGACTCGGTGATGATGTTCGGGGAGTGCCATGGGGAGTGAAGGAGCCACTTGTGTACCCACTCAGTCCATAAAGCTGACATCGACAACTAGATAAACCAAAGTTCTGGACACCGCTGCCGCTGAGAGGAGCTAGTTCGGGTCCCATCTGGTGATCCGTGGCCTTCCTCCTGGCATTAAGTTCACTTGTCTGTTGGTCCCGGTAGTATAGAACTAGTCAGGTCCCTCTCGCCAGTGTGGCTAACTGTGGGAGCTTGCTCTCAGGGTTCACGCTTGGGATTTTCTGGACCGTTTTAGTGCAAAGTCCTATCTCCGTCGTTGCGCTAGTACCCCGATTCTGGAGCGGGTGGAGAGCGGATCTTGAAGGCTCCGTTCTCATCGGTAAATTGTCAGGTTGTCTGAAGCTACTCCCTGACCTAGGGTCCATGTAGACTGTCGTGCCCTGGTCCCAGCCCAGTGATGGTACAAGGCTGGCGGCTGTCCTCCTCAACAGTTCCGTGCCCCTTGTCACGATCCCCTGTGACCGGAGGTCCAGCTCCAACTAGGCCCAGGCCGCCGTCTGCTACCTAGTTGCTTCCAAGGAGCCCGGCTCCTGACCTCCTCTCTCCTTCACTTCCTATACTTCACTGACCTACTCCTGACACTCCTGACCTCCCCTTAACCAACCCCCCAAGTGGGCGATCCTATTCCACTGGTATGTCTGGTGGGTGTGGTGCAGAGTGTACCTAGGATTTTATTAGCTGTTGTAGGCAACACCATGTAGTTGAGGACCCATAACCAAGGAAGAGGTGGATATTGCACAGAAGGGCAGAGTGCACAATACCCTGTGACGACCTGATAGTCCAGGGGCGTCACAATCACATGAAGTAGGAGAATAATTGCCAGGAGTGCTCTATGACTGCTGTGAGGCAGGCAAGATCATCATATGGCAGAATAGGCATGTAGTTAGCAACTACCTGGCGATAAGTGCTCACCCTCAGAAAAAATAAATAAGTCCCAGATAGGGATAAGCAAAACTGAACTGTAAAGTTTGGCATCCATATTAAACACCTTGTGTTCGGTACTGAACCCGGAGCACAGACTTTTGATTGTATGTCTGGTTCCTGTTTGGGATTGTTATCCGAATAAAGTTTGTTGAAAGGTTGCAGAGCAGCCAATCAGCCAGCTTTTAAGCTGTGGGCACTTCCAGAGCTATCATAGCCATACAAAGTATTGGCATGGCTGTGATTGGCCATGTAAATCCTTGTTTAAAATATGACCTGGGCCACACATGGAAGGTAAATGGCAGTAAGAGCAGCAGGATAGTTATGCATACCGTGTTATCCGGAGGATAACACTGCAGTCAGATGCTCTTCTAGGCACGCTAATTAAGGTTCATTACTATTCCCCGCTTTCCCCACCCACCCTCAGTGTCTGTGATTGGTTGCAGACTGCTAAACATGCCACCCCCCCCCCCCCCCCGTGTCGGCGTCTGTGACTAGTTGCAGTCAGTTTGCTGTACAGTAGTGTCAAAATAAATAAATAATTAAAACATTTATGAAGCCTTCCACCATATTTTGATAGCCAGCATGGGTTAAACACCAACTGTAGGCTGTTGACAAATCACAGCTGTCATTAACCCCTAATATTACCCCGATTGTCACCATACCAGGACAATCCGGATGAGTCAGGAAAAGTGCCAGGATTTGCAGAACTAATGTGATTTACCAATTCTGGGCAGCTGTGGTTTGCTATTTTTAGGCTGGGAGGGGTACCTGTCCTCGTCTCCTTCCATCCTGATAATGTCAGTCCCCACCTGTCGGCTTTACCGAGGCTGGATATCAAAAATGGGGGGGGAATTTACAGCTTTTTTTCCCCTCTATTTTGATATCCAGCCACGGTAAAGCTTACAGGTGGGGGCTGGATATCAGACTGCAACTGTTGTTTAACCCGTGCTGGCTTTGAAAATATGGCGGGAGCCTACATCATTTTTTAACACTACTATTAAGCAAACTAACTGCAACGAATCACAGATGTGGACATGGGGGGTGTATAACGGTCTGCAACCAATCACAGAGACTGGCATTGAGATTGGGTGGGGGAAGCAGTGAATATTGATGAACCTTAATTAGCAGGTTGTTCGGGGTCAAGTTCGCTTGCCAAACCCGATTTTTTTTTTTTATGTTTCCCGTGTTGGCTTGGTGAATCCAAATATCCACAGGTTCGCTCATCACTAGTCCTGGATAACTACTTCAAAGTTGTATTTTATAAATCAAATCCATAATCTAATATATTTTCTTTTTAGTGTCCTTGAAAAAGACCTGTCATGTTCAGATTTACACTCAAAATATAGTTTTGGTCTTACCAAAGATGAACAGGAAGTCAGGTATAAACACTCCTATCCTTTCTTCTGTCTTATGAAATGATGTTATTCTGATTTTCCAATATTTTATCATTAAAGCTGATTAACTGTAAAATGAAAATTTAGTGGATTAATTGCTGTCATTTATAAATACAGTATATCTGATTACAGTGGATAGAAGCATGCATTGTTTATATAGGTAGAAGGCTCATTAGTTAAAAGAGTTTTGCTGTGAAAAATCATACAGTTGCATAATTGATAAGGTTTCGATCATTGACAACAAGATGCGGTCTTAGGCTATGTGCGCACACTGCGTCTTTTTGACGCTGCATTTTTGTGCGTTTTTGGCAGCTAAAAACGCACAAAAACGCACCTGCGTCAAAAAAACGCGGCAAAAAACGCACGCGTTTTGCCGCGATTTGGTGCGTTTTTTTGCTGCGTTTTGCTGCGTTTTTGCTCACTGCGTCTTTATGCGTTTTTTATCAGTGAACAAAAAAAAGGTCTGATGTCATTTCCTTCTTCAATGTGTTCTTCATTCTCCACTAGTGTATGCAGAAGAGCAGACAGCTGCAGAACTACAAGGCTCAGCATACTCCATCCAATAGTGTATGCAGGAGAGCAGACAGCAGCTGCAGAACTACAAGGCTCAGCATGCTCCATCCAGGACTATATGCTTGAGGGAGAGTCAGGGGGAGCAGACCTACAAGGCTCAGCATCCTCCTTCCAGGACTGTATGCAGGATTTTTTTGCCCCCCCAAACAAAAAAAATGACGTGGGCTTCGCCATATTTTTGTATGCTAGCCGGGTACAGCAGGCAGGTACGGGCTGCCCCCAACCCCCAGCTGCCTATTTGTACCCGGCTGGGAACCAAAAATATAGGGAAGCCCTTTTTTTTAAATTATTTCATGAATTTCATGAAATAATTTAAAAAAAAAATGACGTGAGCTTCGCCCAATTTTTGAGTCCAGCCGGGTACAACTAGGCAGCTGGGGATTGGAATCCACAGTGCAGGGTGCCCATGCTTTCTGGGCACCCCCGCTGTGAATTGCAGTCCCGCAGCCACCCCAGAAAATGGCGCTTTCATAGAAGCGCCATCTTCTGGCGCTGTATCCAACTCTTCCAGCTGCCCTGATGCCGGGTGGCCCGCTGGGTAATAATGGGGTTAGGGCTAGCTGTATAGCTGGCCCTAAGCCCGAAATTCATGGTGTCACGCCAATATTAGACATGGCCACCATGAATTTCTAGTAAAGAAAAAAAAAAACACAACACACAGAAAAATATTTTTATTAGAAATAAAACACAACACAATTAGTGACTCCATCTTTATTGAAATAAAGAACCCCCCCTCCGCAGTAATCCTGGGTCAGGGTCCCGCGCCGTCCAATCCGGATCCAATATCATCTGATCGGTTTGCTGGAAGGCAAAGCGATCAGATGATGTGTCAGGTTCAAGTGCCTGAATCCCATCACACATCAGCTGATGGTATAAAAGCCGATTATACAATCAGCTGATGCATCAGTAGAGAAAAAAAAAAAAAAAAACTCACTCATGTGCTGATTACCGGCAGCTCCTGGAGCGATGGGGCGGGAGTCTGATCCTGTCCGATCGCTGCAGCAGCTGCCGGTAATCAGGGATGAAGTCTCCTGACGCATCCGCTGATACCGGCCGGGCGCCCGCGTCACCGCGATACTTACGATCACCTGATGCGTCAGGTGACTGCATCAGGTGATCCATCGCCAGGTCCTGCATCCATCGGAGGTTTCCCGGCCGTCTGCACACAGCCGGAGCGGCGATACCGTGAGAGGAGATGGGAGCGGGCATTGCACCGGGAGGCTGCAGACAGGTGAGTATAACTTTTTTTTTTTTTCTACTGTTAACTTTTGTTTTCGCAGCTGCTTCCACCTCCCGCCCAGACATGGCGCCGCACGGCAGCATACATGCACAGGACGGGAGGTGGACGCAGCGGTGACGGTACCGGGAGGATTCACGCTTCTGTATATACTGACAGAAGGAATCCTCTTCCTGTACACGTCACTTTACTACCCACCTCCTGCATTTATAGCTGCGTTTTTGCTATTTGCGTTTCTCATTGCGTCTTTGAACATCCCATTGAACTCAATGGATGAAAAGCGCAGTGAAAAACGCGGGAATAATTGACATGCTGCGTTTTTGTGGCACCACAAAAACGCAGCTGAAAAAAAAACAGATGTGTGGGGACAGCAAAAATTAAAACTCATAGACTTTGCTGGGGAAGCAAAGTCCTGCAGTTTTGAGGCCAAAAACGCACCCGAAAAACGCGCAAAAACGCCGCGAAAAACGCCGCGAAAAACGCACTGTATGCACATAGCCTTAACGCGAACCTGTCCGCATAATTTTGTGATGTAAGGTAAAAACATGGCGATGAAATACTGCTTTAACTGATAGCTTTGATGAAGAAATCTTCTTTTTCGTTCTTTTTTTCAATCATGATTTGAAGTTTTCTGCCCATAGGATTTCGATGCACCTTGGCCGGACTGTACAGTTGTTCTTCTTCTCCCTGTCTGTGATTCTCCAGCCCCTCCACATACCTACGGTCACTGCAGAGATTTTTAAACAAAAGAAGCAAGCCATTTACAAATGGGAGGCAGATGGGCTGGGGAATCAATAGGAGAAGACCCAGTGTATATTCCGGGCCCTGTGCACCGAACTGTAATTAGCAGAAAACTACAAATGGTGGTTAAAGAAGAACCACAGAGAAGATTTCTTCACCAAATGTATCAATTTAATTTGCATTACAGCACCATTGCAGCCATATCTTTCCTTTAGATTTAAAAAATCGTACTCATAGCTTCAATTGAGATCTAAGAGGTAACAAAACTGAAATTATATCAGAAAGCTACATAACTTTGCATATCACAGTGATTTGGCTTTCCTAAGATAAAACTATAATACTAGGTAATATTATAGATCTGTGTCATACGGCTTTGGTACAATTATTATTTGTATTTTGTTTGAACAGACGACAGATCTGTGGACTAAACACAATTACAGTGAAGGTCACTCCTGTGTGGAAACTACTTACAAAAGAGGTAAAATGATAATAAATGTTTATATATAACATACAGGCTCTTTACTGCATATAATATTAAATCTACAATTGCCTCTCAATAAATTAGAATATCCTCAATAGTTAATTTATTTCAGTAATTCAATACAAAAAGGGAAACACATATATTATATAGAGTCATTGCACACAGAGGGATCTATTTCAAGTGTTTATTTCTGTTAGTGTTAATGATTGTGGCTTACAGCCAATGAAAACCCAAGAGTCATTATCTCAGAAAATTAGAACATTATATAAGACCAACTGAAAAAATTATTTTAAACTCAGAAATGTTGGTCTACTGAAAAGTCTGTACAGTAAATGCACTCAATACTTGGATGGGGATCCTTTTGGATGAATTACACTGTGTTCAGAATTATTAGGCAAATGAGTATTTTGATCACATGATAATTTTTATATAAGTTGTCCTACCTCAAGCTGTATAGCCTTGAGAGCCAACTACCAATTAAGTAAATCAGGTGATGTGCATCTCTGTAATGAGGAGGGGTGTGGTGTAATGACATCAATACCCTATAAAAGGGGTGTATACTTACTAGGCAACTTCCTTTCCTTTGTCAAAATGGATCAGAAAAAAAGATTTGACGGACTCTGAAAAGTCCAAAATTGGGAGATGTCTTGCAGAGGGATGCAGCAGTCTGAAATTGCCAAACTTTTGAAACGTGATCACCGAACAATCAAGCGTTTCATGGCAAATAGCCAACAGGGTCGCAAGAAGCGTGTTGGGCAAAAAAGGCGCAAAATAACTGATCGTGAATTGAGGAAAATCAAGCGTGAAGCTGCCAAAATGCCATTTGCCACCAGTTTGGCCATATTTCAGAGCTGCAACGTTACTGGAGTATCAAAAAGCACAAGGTGTGCCATACTCAAGGACATGGCCAAGGTAAGGAAGGCTGAAAAACGACCACCTTTGAACAAGAAACATAAGATAGCACGTCAAGACTGGGCCAAGAAATATCTTAAGACTGATTTTTCAAAGGTTTTATGGACTGATGAAATGAGAGTGACTCTTGATGGGCCAGATGGATGGGCCAGAGGCTGAGCAGTAAAGGGCAGAGACTTCCACTCCGACTCAGACGCCAGCAAGGTGGAGGTGGGGTACTGGTATGGGCTGGTATCATCAAAGATGAACTTGTGGGACCTTTTTGGGTTGCGTATGGAGTGAAGCTCAACTCCCAGACCTACTGCCAGTTTCTGGAAGACAACTTCTTCAAGCAGTGGTACAGGAAGAAGTCGGTATCGTTAAAAAAACCCCCGTGATTTTCATGCAGGACAATGCTCCATCACATGCATCCAACTACTCCACAGTGCGGCTGGCCAGTAAAGGTCTAAAAGATGAAAAAATAATTACATGGCCCCCTTGTACACCTGATCTGAACCCCATAAAGAACCTGTGGTCCCTCATAAAATGTGAGATTTACAGGGAGGGAAAACAGTACACCTCTCGGAACAGTGTCTGGAAGGCTGTGGCGGCTGCTGCACACAATGTTGATCGTAAACAGATCAAGAAACTGACAGAATCTATGGATGGTAGGCCGTGGAGTGTTATCATAAAGAAAGGTGGCTATATTGGTCACTAATTTTTTGGAGTTTTGTTTTTGCATGACAGAAATGTTTATTTCTAAATTTTGTGCACTTATATTTTTTTACCTTGTGAAAATAAACAAGTGAGATGGGAACATATTTGCTTTTTATTAAGTTGTCTAATAAGTCTGCCAAGTAATAGTTACCTGCACAAACAGATATCCTTCTAAGATAGCCAAATCTAAAAAAAAACAACTCCAACTTCCAAAAATATTAAGCTTTGATATTTAGGAGTCTTTTGGGTTGATTGAGAACATAGTTGTTGATAAAAAATAAAACAAATCCTCTAAAATACAACTTGCCTAATAAGTTTGCACATGGTGTACTGCATCAATGCAGCATGGCATTGAGGCAATCAGACTGTGGCACTGCTTAGGTGTTATGGAAGCCCTGGTTGCTTTGATAGCAGCCTTCAGCTCATCTGCATTGTTCGGTCTGTTGTCTTTCATCTTCCTCTTCACAATACCCCATAGATTCTCAATGGGGTTTAGGTCGAGTCCACACTGCAAAAAGTACCAATACCTGGTTTAATACCCACGTTATCACTGTGCTTGATTGGCGAGTTTGCTGGCCAATCAAGCACAGTGATAATATGGGTATTAAACCAGGTATTGATACTTTTGGCAGTGTGGACAGGTGCCAAGTCCTGTTGGAAAGTGAAGTTTCCATCTCCAAAAAGCTTGTTAGTAGAGGGAAGCATGACATGCTCTAAAATTTCCTCGTAAATGGCTACGCTGACATTGGTCTTCATAAAATGCAGTGTACTTACACTAGCAGATGACATGGCTCCACTAACCATCACTGATTGTGGAAACTTCATACTAGACCTCAAGCAGCTTGGATTGTGGCCTCTCCACTCTTCCTCCAGACTGTGGGACCTTGATTTCCAAATGAAATGCAAAATTTACTTTCATCTGAATACAACACTGTGGATCACTGGGCAACAGTCCAGTTCTTTTTCTCCTTGGCCCAGGTAAGATGCTTTTAGCTTTGTCTATTGGTCATGAGTGGCTTGACACAAGAAACGCGATAGTTGTAGCCCATGTCCTGGATATGTCTTTGTCTGATGGCTCTTGAAGCACTGACTCCAGCAGCAGTTCACTCCTTGTGAATCGCCCCCAAATTTTTGAATAGCCTTTTCTTAACAATCCTATCAAGGCTGCAGTTATCCCAATTGCTTTTGCACCTTTTTCTACCACACTTTTTCTTTCCACTCAACTCTCCATTAATATGCTTGGATACAGCACTCTGTGAACAACCAGCTTCTTTAGCAATGACCTTTTGTGGCTTACCCTTTTTGTGGGGAGTGACAATGACTGCATTCTCAACTTCTGCCAAGTCAGCAGTCTTGCTTGTGTAGCATACTCAACCTAAGAGACCATTTTAAATGCTTAAGAAGCCTTTGCAGGTAATTATTCTAAAGCGGGCTTTACACCCTACGATATTGCTAACATTTTATTGTCGGGGTCATGTCGTTAGTGACGCACATCCGGCGCCGTGAGCGATATTGCAGCATGTGACACGTTCGTGCGACCGAAAACGATCGCAAAAATGCACAAAATTGTTTGCCGTGGAGAGGTCGTCCTGAATCAAAAAATTGTTCTCTTTTTATTAGCGATGTTGTTCGTCATTCCTGCGGCACCATACATCAATGTGTGTGACACCGCAGGAGCGACGAACATCTCCTTACCTGCCTCCACCGGCAATGCGGAAGGAAGCAGGTGGGCGGGATGTTACGTCCCACTCATCTCCGCCCCACGGCTTCTATTGGACGCCTGCCATGTGACGTCGCTGTGACACCTCACGAACCGCCCCCTTAGAAAGGAGGCGAATCGCCAGCCAGAGCGACATTGCAGGGCAGGTAAGTGCATGTGATGGGGACTAACGAGGTTGTGTACGACGGGCAGCTATTTGCCCGTGTTGCACAACCGACGGGGGCGGGTACAATCGCTTGCGATCTCGCTAGTGAGATCACAGTGTGTAAAGCCTGCTTAGTGCTTAACTTTCTGAAATAACTTTTAGGTTTTCATTGGCTGTAAGCCATAATCATCAACATTAATAGAAATAAACACTTGAAATAGATCACTCTGTTTGTAAAGACTCTATATAATATATGTGTTTCCCTTTTTTGTATTGAATTGCTGAAATAAATTAAGTTTTTGAAGATATTTTAATTTATTGAGATGCACTTGTACATCAGTGTATGGTGTAACATCAACAGTCATAATGTTTTTTTAAAAAAAATATTTCATTAAAACATAACTACAAAGTCAAGATCAATAATATATTCCAAATTATTGTTCTTTGTCTTAAATTGAGTTGAAGGCCGGCCCTGCGCCGGCCAGAGCGACGCCGCAGGGCAGGTGAGTGCATGTGAAGCTGCCGTAGCGATAATGTTCGCTATGGCAGCAATCACAAGATATCGCTGACGCGATGGAGGCAGGGACTCTCGCATTCGGCATCGCAAGCATCGGCTTGCGATGTCGTAGTGTGTAAAGTACCCCTAAGCCCTAGATTAGTAATGGGAGATGTCTGAGACCCCCCCATTACTAATCTTTAAGTGAAAGGAAATAATCACAAACACTGAAAAATGCTTTATTTAAAATAAAATACAATAAAACAATCCTCGTTCACCAATTTATGAACCTCCAAAACACCCAGTTCTGATGTAATCAACATGAGGTTCCACAACGATTCCAGCTCTGCTACATCCATACTGAAGGCACAATGCGTGGGCACAGAACGTGACCGCATACTGTGGGTTTCAGGCAAAGACTGAGCCGCAGTGATGAGTCGTGATGTCACTCAGGTTATTTGCGGTCACAGCTGGAAGTTTACACGACCCTTGACCTGTGACCATGGGAAATCTGACCTCAGGTGACCTCATTAAACTCAGTGACCTCAGGTGTGGTCACTGAGTCCACAAATGTACATCTCTTGGCAGAAAACCGTATGTTTTTGCCAAGAGATGCAGATTTGGTCCTATAATTTATATACTATATTTCTGCACCAAATCTATATCTTTTCTCAAAAAAAGCATCAATACACAATACGGTTTTGAAGAGATAATGATTTGATTTTTTTTTTGCCATTAGATTTCAGCACCAAATCTGCATCTCTTGGTAAAAAAAAATGCAAAAAAATAATTTTGACGCTGTTTCTTTGCTGTTTTCTGCCACGAGGTGCAAATTTGGTGCTAAAATCTGCACCTCCTGGCAGAAAGCCGCTCCAAAATGGAGTCAAAACCATTTCTGTGCAAAGTTTTGTCAATGGATGCAGATTTGGTGCTTAAATTTATACATCATATTCCTGCACCAAATCTACATCTCTTCCCAAAAAATGGCATCATTATCACACCAAAACCGTATTCTGTTTTGAGTCATTTTTTTGCCAAAAGATGCTGATTTGGTGCAGGAATATGATATATAAATAATAGCACCAAATAAAAAATTCTGCCAAAATATGCAGGTCTGTGAACTCAGTGACCTAACCTGAGGTAAGGTCACTGAGTTTAATGACGTCACCTGAGATCAGTTTACCTACAGTCACAGGTGGAGGACCGTGGGAACCTCCGGCTGTGACTGCAAAATGATTATATATATATATATATATATATATATACAGTGAGGCCAAAAGTATTGGCACCCATGCAATTCTGTCAGATAATACTCAGTTTCTTCTTGAAAATGATTGCACTCACAAATTTTTTGGTATTATTATCTTCATTTATTTTGCTTGCAATGAAAAAACACAAAAGAGAATGAAACAAAAATCAAATCATTGATCATTTCACACAAAACTCCAAAAATGGGCCAGACAAAAGTATTGGCACCCTTAGCCTAATACTTGGTTGCACAACCTTTAGCCAAAATTTCATCGAACAACCGCTTCCGGTAACCATCAATGAGTTTCTTACAATGCTCTGCTGTAATTTTAGACCATTCTTCTTTGGCAAACTGCTCCAGGTCCCTGAGATTTGAAGGGTGCCTTCTCCAAACTGCCCTTTTGAGATCTCTCCAAAGGTGAGCTATGGGATTTAGGTCTGGACTCATTGCTGGCCACTTTAGTAGTCTCCAGTGCTTTCTCTCAAACCATTTTCTAGTGCTTTTTGAAGTGTGTTTTGGGTCATTGTCTTGCTGTAAGACCCATGATCTCTGAGGGAGACCCAGCTTTCTCACAATGGGCCTTACATTATGCTGCAAAATTTGTTGGTAGTCTTCAGACTTCATAATGCCATGCACACGGTCAAGCAGTCCAGTGCCAGAGGCAGCAAAGAAACCCCAAAACATCAGGGAACCTCCGCCATGTTTGACTATAGGGACCGTGTTCTTTTCTTTGAATGCCTATTTTTTTTTTCCTGTAAACTCTATGTTGATGGCTTTTCCCAAAAAGCTCTACTTTTGTCTCATCTGACCAGAGAACATTCTTCCAAAACATTTTAGGCTTTCTCAGGTAAGTTTTGGCAAACTCCAGCCTGGCTTTTTTTATGTCTCGGGGTAAGAAGTGGGGTCTTCCTAGGTATCCTACCATACAGTCCCTTTTCATTCAGATGCCGACGGATAGTACAGGTTGACACTGTTGTACCCTTGGACTGCAGGGCAGCTTGAACTTGTTTGGATGTTAGTCGAGGTTCTTTATCCACCATCCGCACAATCTTGCATTGAAATCTCTCGTCAATTTTATATATATATATATATATGCATATATATTACAGTGTCTGTTTTTCTATACCATTTAAATCATGACAGAGGTGTAACTAGGGTTTACGGCACCCGGGGCAACAATATTGGTTGGCGCCCCCCCTTCCCACCCCCTTTGGGTAGTTGTCATGAGACCGCTCATTCATATATGAGTTGCACACTTACAGTGACATCCTGATAAGCTACTCTTCCTAAATCTCTCAATATTTAGTACAAAACTGAGAGAATTGGAAACGAAAGCCAGTTCATTATTATTATTATTTATTAATAAAGCACCATTAATTAAAAGGTGCTGTACATGAGAAGGGGGTTACATACAGAATACATATACAAGATGCAGTAGACAGACTAGTACAGAGGGAAGAGGACCCTTACATTCTATAGGATTTTGGGGAGGAGACAGTAGGTGTGGTGTAGGTCGGGCGGCAGTTCCGCACAGTGGTGAGGTGGCAGCAACGCATGGTGGTGAGGCATTAGCTGTGGTGGTGGTGAAGCAGTTGGGTCATTGAAGATTATAGGCATTTCTGAACAGATGAGTTTTCAAGTTCCATTTGAAGCTTGCAAGTGTAACAGATAGTCTGATGTGTTGAAGCAGCGAATTCCAGAAGACAGAGGTAGCTCGTGAGAAGTCTTGGAGGCGGTTGCATGAGGAGCGAATGAGAGAGGAGGAGAGAAGGATATCTTGGGAGGACAGTAGATTACGTTTTGAAGTGTAGTGGGAGATTAGTTTAGAGATATATGGATGAGACAGATTATGTATGGCTTTGTAGGTCAGTGTTAGTAGTTTGAATTAGATACAGTGGAAGATTGGGAGCCAATGGAGGGATTTGCAGAGAGAAGTGGGGTGGTATTGAAGAGAGAGGTGGATCAGTCGGGCAGCAGAATTAAGAATGGACTGGAGAAGGAGAGAGTGTTAGCAAGGAGGCCACAGAGGAGGATGTTGCAGTAATCGAAGCGGGAGATTATGAGGGTATGCACTAGCATTTTTGTAGATTGAGTATAAAGGAAATGACAAATTCTGGAAAAAGTTTGAGTTGAAGATGGCAGGAGGTGGTGAGAGATTAGATGTATGGTATGAAGGACAAGGCAGAATCGAAGGTTACTCTGAGGCATTCAACTTTGGGTACTGGGGAGAGCATGATGTTATTTATTGTAATAAATAGATAAGGTAGTGTAGATAAGATGGAGGAAAAATGATTAGTTCAGTTTTGGCCACTATGAGCTTTAGGAAGCGAGAGGAGAAGGAGAATATGGCCAATAGACACTCCGGGATACTGGACAGCAGAGATGTGACATCTGGACCAGAGAGGTAGATATGAGTGTCATCAGCATATAGGTGGTACTGAAAGCCATGGGACTTTATAAGTTGTCCCAGGCCACAGTATAGATGGAAAAAAGTAAGGGTCCAAGGACATTGCCTTGAGGAACGCCAACAGAGAGAGGGCGGGATCAAGAGGTTGTGTGGGAGTGGGAGACACTAAAAGTGTAGTGTGATGCCCTGGACTATCCAGGTCGTCCCAGGTAGACACAACAACACTACACACCCCCCTTCCCAGTTAGGTAACAGTAGTCAAACTAAAAACCTTGTCACCACCCTCCAGGTTTGATGTCCACACCAGGGAGGTGGAGCCAGGGGGTGAGCTCCACCCACCGAGGAGTTCACAGGCCTGGAGGCGGGAACCCAGGTAGTGGTAGTCGAGTTGGAGTCTAGCTCAGGCTCAGAAAGAGCCAAGTTCAAGTCCAAAAGTAGACCTGTGCTCAGACATTAACTGATTGCAGTCTGGACCTCAGGGGTTCATTCCCACCTAAGTCCCGATTGAAGGCAACAGCCCAACCATTCCGGATGTGCCACCGCCAAGGCCCAGAGATCCAAAGGGCCAGCTGTTATGATCCGGAACCATGGAAGACCACCACAAATCATTGTCAAAAGGTGACAAGAGCATTGGCAACTAATCTGGCCGCCATCCTCTTACTAACCATCACAACTACAAGTAGCCGAGGGGTGAACTAACATCCTGTGCACAGCGAACCCAGCCGGAGAACTAACTATCCTAAAGGTAGGAAAGATGAATAACTCTCTGCCTCAGAAAATAGACAAGAATAGCTAGCCCCCCACATTCAAAGGCTGCGGTGATATAGGAAAAACACAATACACAGGTAGATGACAGGATTAGCAAAAGGTGAGGCCCCCGCTGACTAAAATAGGAAAGGACAGGAAAGGGACTGATGGTGGCCAGAGAAAAACCCTGCAAAATACCAACTTCCTGATAGTACAAAAAGGCCCTCAGATCGCACGATCTGAACTCCGTCCTATACCAGGTGCCCTTGTCATACCAATGAACAGAAAACAAGAATCATAACAAAGTTAACAAGCCACAAACACATGGACCCAAAGGAGCTATACTCCACACAGAACTGAAGGGAGTTACTCAACAATCCACTAAGGGGGAAAATCCCTGCAAGCAAATAAACTGAAACCAACCACAGCAAATGACAAACCCAGATAAACAAAAGAACCAGACAATAAATAAAGAACAAGCACTTATCTGGGGAAGATGTGGTGTAGAGCAGGATTAAGCAGGCTGGAGATACAAAGAACAACTGACATCCAGCAACAGCCTGCAATCAGACCAGGATTTAAATAAGCAGAGAGTTAGCAAAGGAAACACCCACTGCACAACACACCTGGTCCAAGTCCAAACCATTCCTGGCCACCAGAGGGAGCCTCCCAGCAGCCAAAACATAACTAACATTCAGCCGGTTGCGGGCCCTATTCATCACTCCGTTTGGTTTACCAGTGACTCCAGTGTCTTGTGTCAGATTGAGTACACCAGTGCCATTAAGCACCGTGCCGCACCGCAACACTACACCCTGCACCCCGGGCCTCAGCCCACCGGACCACGGGACCAACAACCCCTACCCACGGAGGGTCAACACCTAGCTGCACCATTACACCGCTCCCGGGAAACCCGTACCTTCACTGCAGCGGTGGTGTCCACAATCACCACAACCCGTGGGTGGCGTCACGAACTATCACCTCAAATCCAAACACCCCAAATCCCCGCGTGTAGCACCAACTCCCTTGCAGAGCGACGTGACCCCTGGGTCCGTGAGAGACTCGAGCCACCACCCGCCGTGCGAGCACGGATCCGAGCGGCTCGGCATTCGCAGCCGAGCCCGCGGGGCGGTACACATCGACTCTTCTGGCGTCTGCGAACAGGATTGAGCCAGTCCACTTACCAGTGGAAGTGCGCCTTGAAATCCCTGTAAGCGGCGTCCCGCTGAAAAATTTGAGAATCCACCATCTTTGGCATGAAGAGTTCCCACCCGAGCCGTCTTCCCTGAGCAAAAAAGGGCATGAAAGCAAGGCCCCTCCCGCCGAGAGCGGAGCGGAGTAAAGAAGCTAGAGAAGTGCTCGAAAAAGACCAAGGGGGAGCAGCTGAGCTGGCTGCTGCTGATGCCCATGGGAAAAGAAAAGGAGAATGTCGGCGCCCAGGGAGGCGAGCGGAGTGGCACCCGTCACTGGAGTGGCGGGGCCTGAATATAAATCAGTCAGCCAGCAGGCGGCTCCCGCTCCGGTCGCAGGAGCGGAGGTCCCAGGGATGCCAGCAAGCCCAGCGGCACCCACCGAAAGACCCGCCGGTGGTGATGACCCTGCGACGGTAATGGAGCACGCACCGGTAGGCCACCTGGCTGCACCTGGGAGGCCAGAATCAGAAAGCAGCGACTCCGATAGCAGCATCCCGGTGGCTACGTATATTTCGCGGGATGGCGGGAACGGCTACCAGATGGCTTTATCGCTCCGAGCATATTACGCGCTACCACTGGATGAGACGGATACAGAGTCAGTCTCTGAAGATGAGTCCCCACCCGCCGTGCTGGTACCAATCTTCAGGCGTTGCGGCCTACCCGGGCACTTTGCCAGAGTGTGCCCCAGCGGAGCCGAACCTTAAAGTTGCAAGTAACCAATGAAGTTTTACAGTTCAACGGTTTAAAGTTAAAGTTTTAAAGGACTCGCTCCTACAGTACCCGGAATCCTTTGTTGAACGCCCCCATGTTCCCGTAGGGCACCATCCGGTACGCTGGGTGGAAGGAGCCGGACCCTGCCTGACTTGTTGAATACCGCCGGGGCCGGAGACCGGTGGGCGCCATTGCGGTCGGAGCCCCTGGTGGAGGACGGTGGGGAGTTCGAGGAGCGAGGACAGTTCAACAAGTGGAGCCCAGCTACCGTACCCGCACCGCAGGCAGTGGAAGACGGGGTCTTTATGGACAGTGCCACCGTGAGTGGATGTGGCATTGGGGACCCGTGCTGCCCTGTGGTGGACAGGGGAAAGTGGCTGCAGGAGGCTGCGCTGGCAGTGGAGTTTTACAAAAGGATGAGGAGTAAGGTGGCGGATCCCCGTATTTACAAGAAAGTTAAAGTCCCCGTTGGGACCCACCAGCAAGTCCCCGTTGGGACCTATGTTTATGGTAGCGGACCAGCTACTGAATCGCCCATCCCTGTTGGGACTTTTGTTGCCCCCCTGGTTGTTTCACATGAGAAATCATGAACATGACTGAGAACTAGCAAGCCACCCAAAAACTTTTGGGCTTGTAAATAGGGCCCTTACTGCCCTTCCCGCAACTGCCGGTCTCCAGGGAGGTTGGTTGGAGGGAGGACCTGCAGCAGAGCAGGCTGGGGTCCGGTCATCACAGGAACCAGTGACCATCCTCCGGGTCAGGGGTCCCCTGGACGTGGGGTCTCTGAGTGACTGCCAGGTGTGAAGCACCGAACCCATTCCCGCTTGGGTTGTCTGGCCAAGTTCCTGATCCAAACTGGGGAAAAGGGGTGCTGCCCACTTCTTAGGGGCAGCATCAAGGCTAGGTTGCTTGGGTGGGGAAGCGGAAGGACATGGACCCGTTTTATTAAAATATATGTTTTGTAACGTTAAACTGATGTGCCTCCCGTAAGGGAAGAAAAAGAAATCTTGCTTGACTATGAAAATATGTTATTATAAATGTTTATGTGTTTCTTACCTTTTTGCAGTTAACAGCAAAATAAACCGGTGATGGATGGGCAGCCCGCGGACGGTCTGCATTAAACCAAGAGGGAATGTGACGCCCTGGACTATCCAGGTCATCCCAGGTAGAAACAACAACACTACACACCCCCCTTCCCAGTTAGGTAACAGCAGTCAAACTAAAAACCTTGTCACCACCCTCCAGGTTTGATGTCCACACCAGGGGGGGTGGAGCCAGGCAGTTGGCTCCACCCACCGAGGAGTTCACAGGCCTGGAGGCAGGAACCCAGGTAGTGGTAGTCGAGTTGGAGTCTAGCTCAGGCTCGGCAAGAGCCAAGTTCAAGTCCAGAAGCAGACTTGTGCTCAGGCCTGCCAAAGACTACTCCGGTGGCTGGGTTGGAGCCCAGTCACCATTGGCAAGGAGGCAGACGGTAGTGGCCGCCTGCAGGAGACCGGGAATACGACCGGTGGAACCGTAAGGGACCGGGACAGGGTAGTGGCCCGCCGGAATCAAACCGGGGAGCCAACTGGATACCGGAGCACCAGGCAGGGTACTCAGACCCCGAACTAGGCTAGAAGCCACCACTATAGTCAAATTAACTGATTGCGGTCTGGACCTCAGGGGTTCATTCCCACCTAAGTCCCGATTGAAGGCAACAGCCCAACCATTCCAGATAAGTGCCACCGCCAAGGGCCAGAGATCCAAAGGGCTAGCGTCTGCGGGCAAACGGGCTGCTATGACAGATACACACCGGGGAGAGGACTACTGGTGCCTAGACACAGGAGTCAAGATTCACATATAAAGGTGCAGGAGAAAGGCTGACATTACCAACCTAACCTGGGAAAAGCTGCAGCCGGTTGCGGGCCCCGTTCATCCCTCCATTTGGTTTACCAGTGACTGCAGTGTCTTGTGTCAGAGTGAGTACACCAGTGCCATCATGCACCGCGCCATGCTGCACCGCAACATTACACCCTGCACCCCGGGCCTCGGCCCACCGGACCCCGGGACCAACCACCCACACCCACAGAGGGGTCAGCACCTAGCTGCGCCATTACACCGCTCCCGGGATCCCCGTACCTTCACCGCAGCGGTGGTGTCCACAATCACCACAACCCATGGGCGTCGTCACGAACTATCACCTCAAATCCAAACATCCCAAATCCCCACGTGTAGCGCCAACTCCCTTGCAGAGCAACGTGACCCCTGGTCCGTGAGAGGCTTGAGCCACCACCCGCAGTGCGGGCATGGATCCGAGTGGCTCGGTGGTCGCAGCCGAGCCCGCGGGGCGGTACATTTTGTTGGAAAGGTATGAAGAGATCCAAGAGAGGGCAAAATCTCTGACACCAAGAGAAGAGAGGATCTGTAATAGGAGGGGGTGGTCAACAGTGTCAAAGGCTAAGGACAGGACTAAAAGTAGGAGTATAGAAAAGTGATTGTTAGCTTTGGCAGTAAGTCATTTCTGATTTGTCAGGGCAGTTTCAGAAGAATGATGTGGATGGAAGCCGGACTGTAGATTGTCAAAGAGAGAGTTAGATGAGAGGAGGGAGGAAAGTTCAGCATGGACGTGCTATTCAAGGAGTTTTGAAGAGAACGGGAGTAGAGATATGGGGCGATAGCTGGTAGTAGAGGTTGGATCGAGGGAAGGTTTCTTTAGGATGGGTGTGACTGTTGCATGTTTTTAAAGGCAGAAGGGAAGGTACCAGTCATTAAAGAAAGGTTGAAAAGATAGGTTAAGGCTCGAATAAGGATGGTGGTGAGGTTGGGGAGGAGGAGGGATGGGATCGGGTCAAGTGCGCAGGTGGTGAGGTGCGCTTTGGAAAGAAGACGTGCGAGCTCTCCTTCGGTGATGGTGGGGTGGAAGTTTATGGAGGAAACGCAGTGGTCTGTTATATGAAGGGGTTGTGGTGGTGGAGCAAAAAAGATTTGTCTGGTTGGTCGATCTTTTCTTTGAAATATGTGGCAAAGTCTTCTTTGGAAATGAGGGAGGTTGCAGGAGGCAGTGGTGGGCGAAGGAGGGAGTTAAAAGTATTGAATAACTGTTTGAAGTTGTGTGTTAAAGAAGATATGAGGGTTCTAAAGTAATCCTATTTAGCGGAAGTGAGGGCTGAACGAAATGTGTGAATTGCATTTTTGAATGTGGTGAAATCGTCTTGGAAGTGCGTTTTCTTCCACCGCCGCTCAGCAGCTCTAGACACTTGCCGAAGTTTTTTAGTTAGGTTGTTGTGCCAAGGTTGTCTATTTATTTGTCTCACTCTGCCATACACAAAGGGAGCGACTGAATCAATAGCTGATGTGAGAGTGATGTTGTAGAAAATGGTGGCACTGTCTGTGTCATGGAGTGAAGATATGGAGGACAGCAGTAGGATAGAGTCAGAGAGGGTGTGCATGTTGAGGTCTGCAAGGTTTCTGTGAAGGCGGGTGTGCTAGGTGCTGGACAGGGAAGGCAGGTGAGGAGACAGGGCTGAAAACGTCAGTAGGTGGTGGTCAGATAGGGGGAGAGTGGAGGTCTAGTGTGTGTCAATCTTTATGGGTGGCAGAGGTGGACCACTGAGTTAGACCAAAAGACGAAGTGAGGGACAGAGGAGTATGGTGGCTGCCGACTGGCGGGTGTCAGTGGGGATGTTGAAATCCCACATGATGATAGTGGGAATGTCAGCAGAGAGAAAGTCTAGAAGCCAGGCAGAGAACTGGTCGATGAAGGCAGTGGTAGGGCCCGGGGGTCTGTATATGATAGCCACTTGTAGTTTGGAAGGAGAATAGATGCGGACAGAGTGCACTTCAAAAGAAGGTAGGACAAGACAGGGTAGAGGTGAGATTGGGTTAAAGCTGCAGTTGTTAGAAAGAAGGAGACCAACTCCAATACCCTGTTTATTGCCAGGGTGAGGAGTGTGGGTGAAGTGAAGGCCGCCGTAGCACAGCGCAGCAGGGGATGCAGTGTTGGAGGATGTCAGTCAAATTTCGGTGAGGCCCAGAAATGATGGATTGGTAGAGGTAAAGAGATCGTGAATGACATGCAGTCTATTATAGACAGAACGGGCATTCCAGGGCACTCCAGAGAAAGGGAGAAATGGAGTGGTGGAGAGGTTGCAGTAATTACTAGTAGGTGTAAAGTGATAAGTGGATGATAAAGAAGGGTGTACCATCTGTGGGGGTCCAGGATTGGGAGATATTTCACCAGCAGTGAGAAATAGAGAAAGCGAGAGCAGGTGTGAGGAGAGTGAACGGCATGTTTTGCGTCTTATTAGGAGAGATCTAGAAGAAGGTCAGCAGATGAGTACAGATGAGAAGGTAGGAGGGTAGGGGAGATAACTATTTGTTTGGAGAGTGCTGGGGTCTGAGGATAGCGAAGGAGAGTGAGGATGAGTGGAGCAAAGACTGTAAGGGCATAGGCAAGCATGGTGAGATTAAGATTTGAAAAGTAGAAAAAAAATAAAATAAAATGCAAGTAGCAAACACAGTAAGGCCTAAAACACACTTCCGCAAAAAAAACGTCCGTGTGACACGGTCCGTTTTTCGGGTTCGTGTTCCGTTTTTTTTGGGGCATTTCTCCGGTATGTACGGCATCCGTGTGATGGCGCATGCGAGCCGTGTGTACGTGTAAAATGTCCGTGTTTGTGTGTAAAATGCCCGTGTATGTGAACGTGGAATGTCCGTGTGGAATGTCCGTTTGTGTGTTGCACAATGTCGTTGATACATGTCGGCTGACCGCAGACAGAGTTGCGCGATGAGAATGAACTCGGGTGAACTTCACCCGACTTCATTGTCATGCCGCGGCTCTGTCTGTGTGCCGCGTACTGATTAGCGGTCTCCTGTGAAGGAGTCACCAATGACTGCTAATCCCCCGAGTGACTGAAGTGAGCAGCCCTCTCTCATACTTACCGCTCCCCGATCACCAGCGTGGCGAGGAACAGCTGTGCAGAGAATACGTGGCAACAATTACTTTGAATATGCCGGCCGCTCATTAATCAATCTCGTATTCCCTGCTTTCCCCACCCACAGACGCCTGTGATTGGTTGCCATCAGACATGCCCCCCACGCTGAGTGACAGCTGTCTCACTGCACCCAATCACAGCAGCCAGTGGGCGTGTCTATACTGTGCAGGAAAATAAATAATTAAATAATTAAAAAAAACGGCGTGCGGTCCCCCCCAATTTTAATACCAGCCAGATAAAGCCATGCGGCTGAAGGCTGGTATTCTCAGGATGGGGAGCCCTACGTTATGGGGAACCCCCCAGCCTAACAATATCAGTCAGCAGCCGCCCAGAATTGCCGCATACATTATATGCGACAGTTAATGAAGGGAATAGCGCGATCAGCTGTATTCAGCGTTGGCCGCGAGTAACCTCAGTGACAGCTCAGCTGATCGCGCGGCTGTCTTCATTAGCTGCGTGGAGCTGACAGGAGCGGCGGTGTCTTCTGCAGCTCCGGTCACCTTCATGCAGCACAGCTGGAAGCGACGCTGGACCATCCTGGAGTACGCCGGACATGGAGGGCTTTTTCGGGCTTATTAAATTGGTGAACAAGGCAATTTGTTAGTGTTTTTTTTTCTAATAAAGGATTGTTCGGGTGTGTGTGTTTATTTACTGTAATTTACAGATTAATCATGGAAGGTATCTCGGGGAGACGCCTGACATGATTAATCTAGGACTTATTGGCAGCTATGGGCTTCCAATAACTCCTTATTACCCCGATTTGCCAACGCACCAGGGCAAATCGGGAAGAGCCGGGTACAGTCCCAGAACTGTTGCATATAATGTATGCAGCAATTCTGGGCGGCTGCGGACTAGAGTTGAGCGCGGTTCGTGGTTCAAGGTTCTCCAGTTCTAGGCTCGAGTGATTTTGGGGCCTGTTCTAGATCGAACTAGAACTCGAGCTTTTTGCAAAAGCTCGATAGTTCTAGAAACGGTTCTAGCATCAAAAAAACAGCTAATTCCTAGCTTGGTTTCCGCTGTAATAGTGTAAGTCACTCTATAAATCACACTATTATGACATTTCAGTGTATAGTGTGCGTGAACAGCGCCTTCAGATCACTGCTGTTTCTATAATGGCGATCGCCATTTTTTTTTTTTTTTTCCTTGTCTTCCTTCCCTAAGCGCGCGCGTGTAGTGGGGCGGGCCAGCATGTCAGCCAATCCCAGACACACACACAGCTAAGTGGACTTTTAGCCAGAGAAGCAACGGCATGTGTGATAGGATGTCCATGTCACATGTCCCTGCATTATAAAACCGGACATTTTCCTCCAGGACGCCATTATCTCTTCTGCGTCTTTGGTGTCAGACATCACTGTCGCAGCTCTGTCCTGAGTCCTATCGCCGATACAGCTGTATGCGCTCCATACACAGCGCTGGACAGCTTAGGGATAGCACTTTCTAGCAGTCCTTTTAAGGGCTCAAACCGGCAGGGTCAGAGCCATAGGTGACAGGTCCTGAAAACAGTGACAGCGTCTGTGTAGCCAAGGTCAGGGATTTCCTCCCTGCATTTCCCTATTAGGAGGGAATAGAAAGGCAGGCTTCCATTCCTCTACCCAGAGCCCCACAATCCTGCCACTGTACCCTCCTGTCCTCTGCACACTCCAACTCATTATAACTAAGCCATTATACTAGCAAACACTCAGTGTACCTAGTGGCATCCTAAACTTGGCTATTGGACTTTGCTATAGTCACACTAGTGCAAAGACATTTGCAGCACGTCTGCCTGCATTGCACACTCCAACTCATTATAACTAAGCCATTATACTAGCAAACACTCAGTGTACCTAGTGGCATCCTAAACGTGGCTATTGGACTGTTGTCTAGTCACACTAGTGCAAACACATTTGCAGAGCACCTCTGCCTGCATTGCACACTCCAACTCATTATAACTAAGCCATTATACTAGCAAACACTCAGTGTACCTAGTGGCATCCTAAACGTGGCTATTGGACTTTGCTATAGTCACACTAGTGCAAAGACATTTGCAGAGCACGTCTGCCTGCATTGCACACTCCAACTCATTATAACTAAGCCATTATACTAGCAAACACTCAGTGTACCTAGTGGCATCCTAAACTTGGCTATTGGACTTTGCTATAGTCACACTAGTGCAAAGACATTTGCAGAGCACGTCTGCCTGCATTGCACACTCCAACTCATTATAACTAAGCCATTATACTAGCAAACACTCAGTGTACCTAGTGGCATCCTAAACGTGGCTATTGGACTTTGCTATAGTCACACTAGTGCAAAGACATTTGCAGAGCACGTCTGCCTGCATTGCACACTCCAACTCATTATAACTAAGCCATTATACTAGCAAACACTCAGTGTACCTAGTGGCATCCTAAACGTGGCTATTGGACTTTGCTATAGTCCCACTAGTGCAAAGACATTTGCAGAGCGCGTCTGCCTGCATTGCACACTCCAACTCATTATAACTAAGCCATTATACTAGCAAACACTCAGTGTACCTAGTGGCATCCTTAACGTGGCTATTGGACTGTTGTCTAGTCACACTAGTGCAAACACATTTGCAGAGCACCTCTGCCTGCATTGCACACTCCAACTCATTATAACTAAGCCATTATACTAGCAAACACTCAGTGTACCTAGTGGCATCCTAAACGTGGCTAATGGACTTTGCTATAGTCACACTAGTGCAAAGACATTTGCAGAGCACGTCTGCCTGCATTGCACACTCCAACTTATTATAACTAAGCCATTATACTAGCAAACACTCAGTGTACCTAGTGGCATCCTAAACGTGGCTATTGGACTGTTGTCTAGTCACACTAGTGCAAAGACATTTGCAGAGCACCTCTGCCTGCATTGCACACTCCAACTCATTATAACTAAGCCATTATACTAGCAAACACTCAGTGTACCTAGTGGCATCCTAAACTTGGCTATTGGACTTTGCTATAGTCACACTAGTGCAAAGACATTTGCAGCACGTCTGCCTGCACTGCACACTCCAACTCATTATAACTAAGCCATTATACTAGCAAACACTCAGTGTACCTAGTGGCATCCTAAACGTGGCTATTGGACTGTTGTCTAGTCACACTAGTGCAAACACATTTGCAGAGCACCTCTGCCTGCATTGCACACTCCAACTCATTATAACTAAGCCATTATACTAGCAAACACTCAGTGTACCTAGTGGCATCCTAAACTTGGCTATTGGACTTTGCTATAGTCACACTAGTGCAAAGACATTTGCAGAGCACGTCTGCCTGCATTGCACACTCCAACTCATTATAACTAAGCCATTATACTAGCAAACACTCAGTGTACCTAGTGGCATCCTAAACGTGGCTATTGGACTTTGCTATAGTCACACTAGTGCAAAGACATTTGCAGAGCACGTCTGCCTGCATTGCACACTCCAACTCATTATAACTAAGCCATTATACTAGCAAACACTCAGTGTACCTAGTGGCATCCTAAACGTGGCTATTGGACTTTGCTATAGTCCCACTAGTGCAAAGACATTTGCAGAGCGCGTCTGCCTGCATTGCACACTCCAACTCATTATAACTAAGCCATTATACTAGCAAACACTCAGTGTACCTAGTGGCATCCTTAACGTGGCTATTGGACTGTTGTCTAGTCACACTAGTGCAAACACATTTGCAGAGCACCTCTGCCTGCATTGCACACTCCAACTCATTATAACTAAGCCATTATACTAGCAAACACTCAGTGTACCTAGTGGCATCCTAAACGTGGCTAATGGACTTTGCTATAGTCACACTAGTGCAAAGACATTTGCAGAGCACGTCTGCCTGCATTGCACACTCCAACTTATTATAACTAAGCCATTATACTAGCAAACACTCAGTGTACCTAGTGGCATCCTAAACGTGGCTATTGGACTGTTGTCTAGTCACACTAGTGCAAAGACATTTGCAGAGCACCTCTGCCTGCATTGCACACTCCAACTCATTATAACTAAGCCATTATACTAGCAAACACTCAGTGTACCTAGTGGCATCCTAAACGTGGCTATTGGACTTTGCTATAGTCACACTAGTGCAAAGACATTTGCAGAGCACGTCTGCCTGCATTGCACACTCCAACTCATTATAACTAAGCCATTATACTAGCAAACACTCAGTGTACCTAGTGGCATCCTAAACGTGGCTATTGGACTTTGCTATAGTCCCACTAGTGCAAAGACATTTGCAGAGCGCGTCTGCCTGCATTGCACACTCCAACTCATTATAACTAAGCCATTATACTAGCAAACACTCAGTGTACCTAGTGGCATCCTAAACGTGGCTATTGGACTTTGCTATAGTCACACTAGTGCAAAGACATTTGCAGAGCACGTCTGCCTGCATTGCACACTCCAACTCATTATAACTAAGCCATTATACTAGCAAACACTCAGTGTACCTAGTGGCATCCTAAACTTGGCTATTGGACTTTGCTATAGTCACACTAGTGCAAAGACATTTGCAGAGCACGTCTGCCTGCATTGCACACTCCAACTCATTATAACTAAGCCATTATACTAGCAAACACTCAGTGTACCTAGTGGCATCCTAAACGTGGCTATTGGACTTTGCTATAGTCACACTAGTGCAAAGACATTTGCAGAGCACGTCTGCCTGCATTGCACACTCCAACTCATTATAACTAAGCCATTATACTAGCAAACACTCAGTGTACCTAGTGGCATCCTAAACGTGGCTATTGGACTTTGCTATAGTCCCACTAGTGCAAAGACATTTGCAGAGCGCGTCTGCCTGCATTGCACACTCCAACTCATTATAACTAAGCCATTATACTAGCAAACACTCAGTGTACCTAGTGGCATCCTTAACGTGGCTATTGGACTGTTGTCTAGTCACACTAGTGCAAACACATTTGCAGAGCACCTCTGCCTGCATTGCACACTCCAACTCATTATAACTAAGCCATTATACTAGCAAACACTCAGTGTACCTAGTGGCATCCTAAACGTGGCTAATGGACTTTGCTATAGTCACACTAGTGCAAAGACATTTGCAGAGCACGTCTGCCTGCATTGCACACTCCAACTTATTATAACTAAGCCATTATACTAGCAAACACTCAGTGTACCTAGTGGCATCCTAAACGTGGCTATTGGACTGTTGTCTAGTCACACTAGTGCAAAGACATTTGCAGAGCACCTCTGCCTGCATTGCACACTCCAACTCATTATAACTAAGCCATTATACTAGCAAACACTCAGTGTACCTAGTGGCATCCTAAACGTGGCTATTGGACTTTGCTATAGTCACACTAGTGCAAAGACATTTGCAGAGCACGTCTGCCTGCATTGCACACTCCAACTCATTATAACTAAGCCATTATACTAGCAAACACTCAGTGTACCTAGTGGCATCCTAAACGTGGCTATTGGACTTTGCTATAGTCCCACTAGTGCAAAGACATTTGCAGAGCGCGTCTGCCTGCATTGCACACTCCAACTCATTATAACTAAGCCATTATACTAGCAAACACTCAGTGTACCTAGTGGCATCCTAAACGTGGCTATTGGACTTTGCTATAGTCACACTAGTGCAAAGACATTTGCAGAGCACGTCTGCCTGCATTGCACACTCCAACTCATTATAACTAAGCCATTATACTAGCAAACACTCAGTGTACCTAGTGGCATCCTAAACGTGGCTATTGGACTTTGCTATAGTCACACTAGTGCAAAGACATTTGCAGAGCACGTCTGCCTGCATTGCACACTCCAACTCATTATAACTAAGCCATTATACTAGCTAACACTCAGTGTACCTAGTGGCTTCCTATACGTGGCTATTGGACTTTGCTATAGTCACACTAGTGCAAAGACATTTGCAGAGCACGTCTGCCTGCATTGCACACTCCAACTCATTATAACTAAGCCATTATACTAGCAAACACTCAGTGTACCTAGTGGCATCCTAAACGTGGCTATTAGACTTTGCTATAGTCACACTAGTGCAAAGACATTTGCAGAGCACGTCTGCCTGCATTGCACACTCCAACTCATTATAACTAAGCCATTATACTAGCAATTTTTGCTGCCAGTTTAAGGGCCGTAGTTGCTTTGTCAGGGATATTTATTCTTTATTATTCTGCTGTTAATAAAGCTAGACCACCACTGCAATCTACACCACCTCTCAATTTTTACTACCACATTGTCAGTCCACAATCTTGTCGCAATCAACATGAGTGGCAAAATGACAGATGCTGGTGGAAAGGGGAAGAGGCGTGTTAGAAAAGGAAAAAAAGGGTTTGTCCGTGGGGAAGGTGGCAAAGCTCCATTATCATCTGCTGAAGATAGACCATCTACCAGCAAAAGTAAGATGTCTACTACTTACCGTGGACAATCCGATGTGCTCCCTTTTTTACGGACACGAACAACAGGAACAAAGGTAGATGATGGGCAAAAAAGGAAAATGCTTGAATGGATCTCAAGTGGTCCAACAAGTGCCCTCTCAGCCACTTCAAGTACCGCATCCAAAAAACACCAGTCCTCTGAGTTGTCATCCCAATCAAACTTGATTTCTCCCAGCTCTGAAGTCTCCATCAGCCCTGCACAGTATGGTGGAACCGAGATGGCTGAGTCTGCAGAGCTGTTCAGTCACACTATAGCCTGGGAATCAGAGGTCTGCTCCCAAGCTACAGTGAGTACAGAACAGGAAATGTTCTGCAGTGATGCCCAGAACCTTTGTGACTGATTCAGGCCGTGAGGACCAAGTTTCGGAGCATAATGTTGACCCTTTGTCACAAACTGTAACACCTGTGGTTATAGACATTGAGGAACATACTGATGAAGATGAGACTCAGATACCCGATTGGGATGACAACTTAAATATTCGGTCAGGGCAAGAAGAGGCTCGGTCAGAGGGGGAGGGGAGTGCAAACACAACAATTGATGATGAAGTTCTAGATCCCACCTACTGTCAACCCACAGTCAGGCACTCGAGGAGGTCAACAGAGGTGGTGGAGGAGGATGCAACTGATGACGAAGTTACCTTGCACCTTCCTGGACAGAGTCGGAGTACTGGTAGCACGTCTACAACTGCATCCTCAGCCACCACTCTGCCTCTGAGCATTATTCGGGGTGGATCATCAGGTCGCATGGCCTCTAAGCCTTGCCTAGCCTGGTCCTTTTTTGACATAGAAAAAGATCGCCCAAATTATGTGATCTGTAAAATTTGTCATGGTTCTCTTAGTAGAGGTCAAAACCTCAGCAGTTTGACAACTTCTTCCATGAATCGTCACATGAATAAATATCATATTGCCCGGTGGGAAGCTCACCGTGCTGCAATGCAGCCTAGCGGAGCGAACCATCCACCGCCTGCCCCTTCCAGTGCATACTCGCGCTCGTCATCTTCTAGGACTGTGGGGACAGCTGTCACACCTGTTTTTCCACCCACAACTTCCACCACTGTAACCGCAACAGGCAGTTTGCTTGGTAGGTCGTCAGTTGTTTTGGAAGGGGAAACAAGTGAGTGTGTACAGCTGTCTCAGACATCGATAGCACCAACTTTGGATGAAGGCAACATCATGTCTCCGCCTGCACTTTCCTCACAAACCTGCATTTTTCCAGGGACACCCTACTCAACACCGTCTACACACAGCAGCCAGATCTCTGTCCCTCAGATGTGGACAAATAAAAGGCCATTTCCTGCGACCCATGACAAAGCTAAGAGGTTGACTCTATCCCTTTGTAAGCTGTTGGCTACCGAAATGCTGCCTTTCCGCCTAGTGGACACACAGGATTTTAGAGACCTTATGTCTGTCGCTGTGCCCCAGTACCAGATGCCTAGTCGCCACTACTTCTCTAAGAAAGGTGTGCCCGCGCTACACCAGCATGTCGCACACAACATCACCGCTTCCTTGAGAAACTCTGTGTGTGAACGGGTGCATTTCACCACCGATACTTGGACCAGTAAGTATGGACAGGGACGTTACATGTCGCTGACTGGGCACTGGGTAACTATGGTGATAGATGGTGAAGGGTCTGCTGCACAAGTCTTGCCGTCCCCACGACTTGTGTGTCAATCCTCTGTCTGTCCAAGTTCCGCCACTGCTTCTGCATCCTCCACCTCATCTGGGTCCTCCACCTCCTCCCCAAGCCTGCCTGGTCAGGCCACCAGCGTTCTCACTGCGCAGAAGGAATCACGCACCCCTCATTACTATGCTGGCAGCAGAGCGCAACGGCATCAGGCGGTCTTTAGGTTGACATGTCTTGGGAATAAGAGTCACACAGCTGAGGAGTTGTGGTCAGCTCTGCGGTCCGAGTTTAATAAATGGTTGTCTCCACTCAACCTGCAGCCTGGTAAGGCCGTGTGCGACAATGCTGCAAACCTGGGTGCGGCCCTTCGCCTGGGCAAGGTGACACACGTACCTTGTATGGCTCACGTGTTGAACCTTGTCGTGCAGCAATTTTTAACACAGTATCCCGGCCTAGATGGCCTTCTGAACAGGGCACGAAAACTGTCTGCTCACTTCTGCCGTTCAAGCGCCGCAGCTGAGCGACTTGCATCGCTCCAGAAGTCTTTCGTCCTGCCGGTTCATCGCCTGAACGGCGATGTGGCGACACGCTGGAATTCAACTCTCCACATGTTACAGCGACTGTGGCAGCACCGCCGTGCCCTGGTGCAATACGTCATGACGTATAGCCTGGGCCAACGAGATGCAGAGGTGGGGCAGATCACCCTGATGGAGTGGTCTCAGATCAAGGACCTATGCACCCTTCTGCACAGTTTCGACATGGCGACAAATATGTTTAGCGCTGACAATGCCATTATCAGCATGACGATTCCAGTCATTTACATGCTGGAGCACACGCTAAACACTATTCGGAGTCAGGGGGTGGGACAACAGGAAGGGGATGAACTACAGGAGGATTCATATGCGCAAGACACAACAACATCACCAAGGTCCAGACGTTCATCATCACCAAGGCACCAGGCATGGGAGCATGGGGGACAGGGATCAACAAGGGCGCAAGGTAGCAGGCGAGATGTTGAGGAAGGTGCAGGAGGACATGAAGAAATGGAGGACGAACTGTCCATGGACATGGAAGACTCAGCAGATGAGGGAGACCTTGGTCAAATTTCAGTTGAAAGAGGTTGGGGGGAGATGTCAGAGGAAGAAAGAACGGTTAGCACCTCTATGCCACAAACACAGCGTGGACTTGGTCCGCATGGCTGCGCAAGACACATTAGTGCCTTCTTGTTGCACTACCTCCAACATGACCCTCGTATTGTCAAAATTAGAAGTGATGATGACTACTGGCTTGCCACACTATTAGATCCCCGGTACAAGTCCAAATTTTGTGACATAATTCCAGCCATAGAAAGGGACGCACGTATGCAGGAGTATCAGCAGAAGCTGTTACTCGATCTTAGATCCGCTTTTCCACCAAACAACCGTGCAGGTGCAGGGAGTGAATCTCCCAGTTGTAACTTGACAAACATGGGACGGTCTCGTCATCTTCAACAGTCTACCCGTACCAGTAGGACCGTATCTGGTGCTGGTAACAGCAATTTTATGGAATCTTTTCATAATTTTTTTAGACCCTCCTTTGCAAGGCCACCAGAGACAACAAGTCTGACACATAGTCAACGGCTGGAGAGGATGATACAGGAGGATCTCCAAATGAACATCGATGCCATGACTGTGCAACTGGAGCCTTGCTCCTTTTGGGCTTCAAACCTAGAAAAATGGCCAGAGCTATCAACTTACGCCTTGGAGATTTTGTCGTGTCCAGCTGCCAGAGTTGTCTCTGAACGTGTCTTCAGTGCTGCTGGGTGTGTGCTGACAGATAAGCGCACGCGTCTGTCCAGTGACAATGTGGACAGACTGACGTTCATCAAAATGAACAAGTGATGGATCCAGAAGTAATTTACAACCCCTGTGTCATCCTGGGGAGAGTAAATGCTTGTGGATTTGGAATGTGCTTGATGCAAATCTAGCTGTGAAGTGTACAACTAGGGCACAAGTGCTGCCACTGAATGGGTGGGTGTGTGTGGGGCACAATTTTTGGAAAAAAAGGGAGACTCCGCTTGGAGTAACCCTTGCTTACATTGTTTTTAAAAGAAGCTAAGATGAACAGAGCTGGGATCAGGAAAGACTTTGCTACCTACCCTGGTGTCATCCTGGGGACGGTTAATTATGGCGTAATTTGGAATGTGCTTGATGCAAAACTAGCTGTGAAGTGTACAACTAGGGCACAAGTGCTGCCACTGAATGGGTGGGTGTGTGTGGGGCACCATTTTTGGAAAAATGGGAGACTCCGCTTGGAGTAACCCTTGCTTACATTGTTTTTAAAAGAAGCCAAGATGAACAGAGCTGGGATCAGGAAAGACTTTGCTACCTACCCTGGTGTCATCCTGGGGACGGTTAATTATGGCGTATTTTGGAATGTGCTTGATGCAAATCTAGCTGTGAAGTGTACAACTAGGGCACAAGTGCTGCCACTGAATGGGTGGGTGTGTGTGGGGCACAATTTTTGGAAAAAAGGGAGACTTCGCTTGGAGTAACCCTTGCTTACATTGTTTTTAAAAGAAGCCAAGATGAACAAGTCATGGTTCAGCAAAGACTTTATCTACCTACCCCGGTGTCATCCTGGGGACGGTTAATTATGGCGTATTTTTGAATGTGCTTGATGCAAATCTAGCTGTGAAGTGTACAACTAGGGCACAAGTGCTGCCACTGAATGGGTGGGTGTGTGTGGGGCACAATTTTTGGAAAAAAAGGGAGACTTCGCTTGGAGTAACCCTTGCTTACATTGTTTTTAAAAGAAGCCAAGATGAACAAGTCATGGTTCAGCAAAGACTTTATCTACCTACCCCGGTGTCATCCTGGGGACGGTTAATTATGGCGTATTTTGGAATGTGCTTGATGCAAATCTAGCTGTGAAGTGTACAACTAGGGCACAAGTGCTGCCACTGAATGGGTGGGTGTGTGTGGGGCACAATTTTTGGAAAAAAGGGAGACTCCGCTTGGAGTAACCCTTGCTTGCTGTGTTTTTAAAAGAAGCCAAGATGAACAGAGCTGGGATCAGGAAAGACTTTGCTACCTACCCCGGTGTCATCCTGGGGACGGTTAATTATGGCGTATTTTGGAATGTGCTTGATGCAAATCTAGCTGTGAAGTGTACAACTAGGGCACAAGTGCTGCCACTGAATGGGTGGGTGTGTGTGGGGCACAATTTTTGGAAAAAAAGGGAGACTCCGCTTGGAGTAACCCTTGCTTACATTGTTTTTAAAAGAAGCCAAGATGAACAGAGCTGGGATCAGGAAAGACTTTGCTACCTACCCTGGTGTCATCCTGGGGACGGTTAATTATGGCGTATTTTGGAATGTGCTTGATGCAAATCTAGCTGTGAAGTGTACAACTAGGGCACAAGTGCTGCCACTGAATGGGTGGGTGTGTGTGGGGCACAATTTTTGGAAAAAAGGGAGACTTCGCTTGGAGTAACCCTTGCTTACATTGTTTTTAAAAGAAGCCAAGATGAACAAGTCATGGTTCAGCAAAGACTTTATCTACCTACCCCGATGTCATCCTGGGAACGGTTAATTATGGCGTATTTTGGAATGTGCTTGATGCAAATCTAGCTGTGAAGTGTACAACTAGGGCACAAGTGCTGCCACTGAATGGGTGGGTGTGTGTGGGGCACAATTTTTGGAAAAAAGGGAGACTCCGCTTGGAGTAAGCCTTGCTTACATTGTTTTTAAAAGAAGCCAAGATGAACAGAGCTGGGATCAGGAAAGACTTTGCTACCTACCCTGGTGTCATCCTGGGGACGGTTAATTATGGCGTATTTTGGAATGTGCTTGATGCAAATCTAGCTGTGAAGTGTACAACTAGGGCACAAGTGCTGCCACTGAATGGGTGGGTGTGTGTGGGGCACAATTTTTGGAAAAAAGGGAGACTCCGCTTGGAGTAACCCTTGCTTACATTGTTTTTAAAAGAAGCCAAGATGAACAGAGCTGGGATCAGGAAAGACTTTGCTACCTACCCTGGTGTCATCCTGGGGACGGTTAATTATGGCGTATTTTGGAATGTGCTTGATGCAAATCTAGCTGTGAAGTGTACAACTAGGGCACAAGTGCTGCCACTGAATGGGTGGGTGTGTGTGGGGCACAATTTTTGGAAAAAAGGGAGACTTCGCTTGGAGTAACCCTTGCTTACATTGTTTTTAAAAGAAGCCAAGATGAACAAGTCATGGTTCAGCAAAGACTTTATCTACCTACCCCGATGTCATCCTGGGAACGGTTAATTATGGCGTATTTTGGAATGTGCTTGATGCAAATCTAGCTGTGAAGTGTACAACTAGGGCACAAGTGCTGCCACTGAATGGGTGGGTGTGTGTGGGGCACAATTTTTGGAAAAAAGGGAGACTCCGCTTGGAGTAAGCCTTGCTTACATTGTTTTTAAAAGAAGCCAAGATGAACAGAGCTGGGATCAGGAAAGACTTTGCTACCTACCCTGGTGTCATCCTGGGGACGGTTAATTATGGCGTATTTTGGAATGTGCTTGATGCAAATCTAGCTGTGAAGTGTACAACTAGGGCACAAGTGCTGCCACTGAATGGGTGGGTGTGTGTGGGGCACAATTTTTGGAAAAAAGGGAGACTCCGCTTGGAGTAACCCTTGCTTACATTGTTTTTAAAAGAAGCCAAGATGAACAGAGCTGGGATCAGGAAAGACTTTGCTACCTACCCTGGTGTCATCCTGGGGACGGTTAATTATGGCGTATTTTGGAATGTGCTTGATGCAAATCTAGCTGTGAAGTGTACAACTAGGGCACAAGTGCTGCCACTGAATGGGTGGGTGTGTGTGGGGCACAATTTTTGGAAAAAAGGGAGACTTCGCTTGGAGTAACCCTTGCTTACATTGTTTTTAAAAGAAGCCAAGATGAATAAGTCATGGTTCAGCAAAGACTTTATCTACCTACCCCGGTGTCATCCTGGGGACGGTTAATTATGGCGTATTTTGGAATGTGCTTGATGCAAATCTAGCTGTGAAGTGTACAACTAGGGCACAAGTGCTGCCACTGAATGGGTGGGTGTGTGTGGGGCACAATTTTTGGAAAAAAGGGAGACTTCGCTTGGAGTAACCCTTGCTTACATTGTTTTTAAAAGAAGCCAAGATGAATAAGTCATGGTTCAGCAAAGACTTTATCTACCTACCCCGGTGTCATCCTGAGGACGGTTAATTATGGCGTATTTTGGAATGTGCTTGATGCAAATCTAGCTGTGAAGTGTACAACTAGGGCACAAGTGCTGCCACTGAATGGGTGGGTGTGTGTGTGGCCCAATTTTTGGAAAAAAGGGAGACTCCGCTTGGAGTAAGCCTTGCTTGCTGTGTTTTTAAAAGAAGCCAAGATGAACAGAGCTGGGATCAGGAAAGACTTTGCTACCTACCCCGGTGTCATCCTGGGGACGGTTAATTATGGCGTATTTTGGAATGTGCTTGATGCAAGTCTAGCTGTGAAGTGTACAACTAGGGCACAAGTGCTGCCACTGAATGGGTGGGTGTGTGTGGGGCACAATTTTTGGAAAAAAAGGGAGACTCCGCTTGAAGTAACCCTTGCTTACATTGTTTTTAAAAGAAACCAAGATGAACAGAGCTGGGATCAGGAAAGACTTTGCTACCTACCCTGGTTTCATCCTGGGGACGGTTAATTATGGCGTATTTTGGAATGTGCTTGATGCAAATCTAGCTGTGAAGTGTACAACTAGGGCACAAGTGCTGCCACTGAATGGGTGGGTGTGTGTGGGGCACAATTTTTGGAAAAAAGGGAGACTCCGCTTGGAGTAACCCTTGCTTACATTGTTTTTAAAAGAAGCCAAGATGAACAGAGCTGGGATCAGGAAAGACTTTGCTACCTACCCTGGTGTCATCCTGGGGACGGATAATTATGGCGTATTTTGGAATGTGCTTGATGCAAATCTAGCTGTGAAGTGTACAACTAGGGCACAAGTGCTGCCACTGAATGGGTGGGTGTGTGTGGGGCACAATTTTTGGAAAAAAGGGAGACTTCGCTTGGAGTAACCCTTGCTTACATTGTTTTTAAAAGAAGCCAAGATGAACAAGTCATGGTTCAGCAAAGACTTTATCTACCTACCCCGGTGTCATCCTGGGGACGGTTAATTATGGCGTATTTTTGAATGTGCTTGATGCAAATCTAGCTGTGAAGTGTACAACTAGGGCACAAGTGCTGCCACTGAATGGGTGGGTGTGTGTGTGGCCCAATTTTTGGTAAAAAGGGAGACTCCACTTGGAGTAAGCCTTGCTTGCTGTGTTTTTAAAAGAAGCCAAGATGAACAGAGCTGGGATCAGGAAAGACTTTGCTACCTACCCCGGAGTCATCCTGGGGACGGTTAATTATGGCGTATTTTGGAATGTGCTTGATGCAAATCTAGCTGTGAAGTGTACAACTAGGGCAGAAGTGCTGCCACTGAATGGGTGGGTGTGTGTGTGGCCCAATTTTTGGAAAAAAGGGAGAATCCGCTTGGAGTAAGCCTTAATTGCTGTGTTTTTAAAATAAGCCAAGATGAACAGAGCTGGGATCAGGAAAGACTTTGCTACCTACCCCGGAGTCATCCTGGGGACGGTTAATTATGGCGTATTTTGGAATGTGCTTGATGCAAATCTAGCTGTGAAGTGTACAACTAGGGCAGAAGTGCTGCCACTGAATGGGTGTGTGTGTGTGTGGCCCAATTTTTGGAAAAAAGGGAGACTCCGCTTGGAGTAACTCTTGCTTGCTGTGTTTTTAAAAGAAGCCAAGATGAACAGAGCTGGGATCAGGAAAGACTTTATCTACCTACCCCGATGTCATCCTGGGGACAGATAAGAATGGCGTATTTTTGAATGTGCTTGATGCAAATCTAGCTGTGAATTGTACAACTGGGGCACAACTGCTGCCACTGAATGGGTGGGTGTGTGTGGGGCCCAATTTTTGGAAAAAAAGGGAGACTACGCTTGGAGTCACCTTGGGGTGTTTTACATGATTTTAGAAGGGCGTGCCATGCCTATATCTGTGTGTCCTCCTCTTTTTCCTTGTCCAGCTGTTTTGTTTTCGCATGAGTATATGTCCTTGTCACTTTCCCATGTGTTGTGAGTTGTTTGTCACCTTTTGGACACCTTTGAGGGTGTTTTCTAGGTGTTTTTCTGTGTTTGTGATTGCCTGCCATTGTTTCCTATGCAGTTCGAGTTCGGTTCGTCGAACGTTCGACGAGCCGAACTCGAACGGGACCTCTGTTCGGCGAACCGACCTCGAGCCGAACCGGGACCGGTTCGCTCATCTCTACTGCGGACTGATATTGTTAGGCTAGGGGGCTCCCCGTAACGTGGGGCTCCCCATCCTGAGAATACCAGCCTTCAGCCGTATGGCTTTATTTGGCTGGTATTAAAATTGGGGGGGACCACACGCCGTTTTTTTTTAATTATTTATTTATTTATTTTCCTGCACAGTATAGACACGCCCACCGGCTGCTGTGATTGGGTGCTGTGAGACAGCTGTCACTCAGCGTGTGGGGCGTGTCTGACTGCAACTAATCACAGGTGTCTGTGGGTGGGGAAAGCAGGGAATACGAGATTGATTAATGAGCGGCCAGCATATTCAAAGTAATTGTTGCCGCGTATTCTCTGCACAGCTGTTCCTCGCCGCGCTGGTGATCGGGGAGCGGTATAAGCCGGGGGAGGAAAAAAACCGAGCGCCAATGTAAGTATGACTGAGAACAGCAGAAAAAAAGGTAAGTATACTGACTTTAATTTTAAAAAAACAAAAAATAAGATCGCTAGTGTAAAAACGCACACACACGAAACGTGCTGAAAACGGACATACTCTGTGTGCGGTACGTGCAGGCACGGACCCATAGACTAAAGCGGGTCCGTGCCTGCGTGCTGCCGGCCAAAAACGGACATGTCGTCCTTGTAGAAAAGCGCACACCTGTACTTACCACACAGTCACACGTTCCGTGTGATTTTACGTGTGTGTACTATCTAACATTGAATAACATGGGTCTCCGTGTGTACGTGTCTCCGGTACGTGCAAATACGTACCGCACACGTACAAATTAAATGGATGTGTGTTGCGGATCTTAAGGAAAGGTAACTCTTACCTTCTGACTTGACCATATGTATGAAAATTTCATTTGATTGGAGTGTCTATGGGATGACTGTTGGAACCAGCAAGCAGACCTGAAGTCTGGCAGGGAATATATTACATACTGTTAGAGCTGAGAATACTACTGTGCTTAATTTTATGATTGAAGGAGTTTTCCAGGTTTGAGGAAAGTCTGCAGTCACTCTGCAAGCTTCTGAATTCTCACAGCGCGCACTGCACACTATTAGGATTCTCCCATGCCAGTGGCAAGAGTGGACATTCATGTGTGCACAAGAATGCATTTGTAAACTTCTGACCACATTCTGACTAGATAAGTGTGGCCTCAATTAATTTTCATTGACCAAGGCCATACATGTCTAGTTGGCACGTGACTACAAGTATGTTAATCTCATAGTGGCGGTTTCGTGACCTCTCACCACTGGCACCAGAGAATCTTGACAGCGAGCAATACAAGCACTGAGAGACTTCTGAAGTCTGCCATCAGATAGAGTGACTGCAGACTCATCATAAACTTGGACAACCCCTTAAATGCTCCTAACAGATAAAAACATAGTTACCCTTAACTTGTCAGACGGCACAATTCTTTAACATTGATGACCTATCATTAGGATAGGATATATGATCGGCCAAGGTCCAAAACCCGACACCCTCGCCTATTCTAGCTGCAGGAGGCAACAGCAGGTGGCCAGAAGTATTTAGTTCCGAATATGCTCTGTCTTCTGAAGGTGGCAGGTGACGTGGTGTGGGCGGGACAGCTCTCTCAGCTCTGCTACAAGACTAAGGGTATGTGCGCACGTTGCGTTCTATTCCACAGCATTTAAATCACTGTATGTGCATTTCAAAACGCAGCCGAAAAGCTGCGTTTTGAAAGCATTGTGCCATGTTGAATTCTTGCAGAATTCATGCTTTCTGGATGCTTGCTCTGTCATAGACAGAGTGGTAAAAACATCCAGAACGCCCAAAATAAGTGACATGTTGCTTTTAAGAATGCAGCGTTTGGGCAGCAGCCGAAACGCTGCATTCTGAAATGCAATGTGCGGATGGAATTTGCACAATCTTCATAGATTGTGCTGGGGACTCAGGACGCATGCGTTTACGCTGCAGTGCAGAATGCAGCATAAACGCATGAAAACATGCAACGAGCGCACATACTCTAAATCTAAAAATTCGAATTGTGTCAGAACGGCTGCACCCAATAATCTAAGTGATACATTGTTGGATAGAGGATCTCTCTCCTTACATCCTGCTGCTCTTAGATGAGGCAGCAAAAACCTGCTGACAGATTCACTTTAATAGACATCACAATTATAGTTGTCCAAAAGGAATCTTTATTTACAACTCCAATTCCCAAAAAAGTTCGCTTTCTAAAATGTAAAGAAAACAAGAATTCAATGATTTGGAAATCTCTTATAGTGATATTTTATTCACAACAGAACATAAAACATAAATTAAAAGTGAAAGTTAGACACTCACATTTAAAAAAAAAAAAATAATAATAATAATTTAGAAATTGATGGCAGCAGCAGATTTGAAAAAAGATGGGACAGGGTTAACAAAAGGCTTAAAGGGTCTCTGTCACCAGAATTTTGCTACCTCATCTGAAAGAAGCATAATGTAGAGCAGGGGTGGGGAACCTCCGGCCCGCGGGCCGTATGCGGCCCGCAATGACCTTTTCTGTGGCCCCCGGGGCACTGGAGCAGATTCTCGGTGGCTGCGGTGCTCGGGCAGCCGCTCATCTTGTCTATTGCCGGCAGACAGCACTGGGGGTGGGACTTCCTCCCTCTTGCTCTTACATGCTCCCTGTGAGATTGCAGCTAGAATCAGAGTGATGGGGGAGGGGCCTGCACGGGACATAGAAGGCTGTATAGTGCCGTGCGTTCTACCTCTCACAGTCCCGTTCTGTGCTCGGCTGTTCATGGCTAGCAGGTCTTTTCTTGGAGAGAAAAGACGAGAATGAAGCCAGCCCTTGAGCTGAGCTGCTGCATCCATCACTTGTGCTGCACCTGATCTTACAGGGCAACTAAGGAGCAGGTACTTATATCTGCGCTAAGTGTGTTTATATCTAATATATACCACCATATATCAAATGTATTTGTGACTTCAATGTCCAGAGTCTGTTGTGTATACGACATGTGCGTGTGCTGTGTATACTGCGTGTGTGCTGTGTATGTATTGTGTATACAGCGTGTGTGCTGTGTATGTGCTGTGTATACGGCATGTGTGCTGTGTATACGGCGTGTGTGCGCTGTGTATACGGCGTGTGTGCGCTGTGTATACGGCGTGTGTGCGCTGTGTATACGGCGTGTGTGTGTGCTGTGTGTGTGCTGTGTATACGGCGTGTGTGTGTGTGCTGTGTGTGTGCTGTGTATACGGCGTGTGTGTGCTGTGTATACGGCGTGTGTGCTGTGTGTGTGCTGTGTATACGGCGTGTGTGTGCTGTGTATACGGCGTGTGTGAGCTGTGTGTGTGCTGTGTATACGGCATGTGTGTGTGTGCTGTGTGTGTGCTGTGTATACGGCGTGTGTGTGTGCTGTGTGTGTGCTGTGTTTACGGCGTGTGTGAGCTGTGTGTGTGCTGTGTATACGGCGTGTGTGTGTGCTGTGTTTGTAACTTAATAAAGTTTCATATTGTAAGGTTTATTGGTATATCTAATTCCTGGTGTGCACATGTTTACATGCAGAACTTTTTGGCTTGTTGAGTGCTGTGTATGGCTTATGTGTGTGTCCTGTATACGGCATGTGAGTGCTGTGTGCAGTATACAGTATCTCCTGTGCATGTGTACTATATATGGCCAGTGTGTGTCATGGGTAGTGTACAATATGACAACTGTGTGAAGGCTGTGTGCAGTATACGGCCAGTGTGTCAGAGCGGTGTGTGTATGTACAGTGTCTCCTGTGTAATATATATGATTTACCAATCTGCGCATCAAACAAAGACAAACCTGGAAAAGCAGTTGTGAGACGCAAACATCACGGCGCACCAAAGAGAATCAGCTCTGGCCGCCACAGTAGGGGTATAGGGGTGAGTTAATTAATTGTTTGACCAATTATAGCCGGGTCATTTTCAAGTTGATGATTTTGTGCGGCCCCCGAAGGTTGGTAGAATTTTCCAAATGGCCCACGGCAGTAAAAAGGTTCCCCACCCCTGATGTAGAGACACAGACCCTGATTAAAGCAATGTATCAGCTATTGGGCTATTTGCTATCATTTTGATAAAATCACTCTTTTCTCTGCTGCAGATCTAGCAGTTAAAAAAAAGAGAAAAATTGTATGAAAAAGCCATCCCACCTCATCAAGGTGTACCCATCTGGGACGGTCCCTAATCAACTAAGTTAAAAAATGTTTCGATACCTGACTTGTGTCATGTCAAAAACTCCAATGTGAATGGTAACAAGTGGTCAGCTGGGTCCCAGATTAAATACACAGCAAAGTAGGAAGCAATTGGTTGTCCAGCCTCAGTACAAGGAGGGCTGCGCCCCCAAATTGCACTAAAGCAAGATAGCAGACAAAAAACTGAGCTGTAGCAAAAAATCAGTAACCATGCAACATTAAAAGCATATCAATGGTAACCTCTAGACAGGAAAAAAAACAAAAAGAGAAAAATTGTATGAAAAATACCCTGAATAATAATTAATAAAATGCAAGTGCTTAATAGCAGGGTACTTAGTATATACATTTTTGCAAAAAGATCTAGCAGTTATCTCAATATAGAGCAGGGTTATAATGAGCTCATGCAGCTGCTGGACTACCTAGCAGCACGTCAATTAGACATTTAAGGCCGGAGTCACACTTGCAAGTGACTCGCCGAGTCTCGCATCACATCATCCAGCATGGTCGCACACTCTCCTGACACGAGCGGGTCAGCTGCATGTATTTCTATGCAGCTGTTAGGGCCAGGTGGATGGGCAGACCCGGGAGGTGGATCCACTGGGCTGAACTCCCCGATGAGGGAAAGGAGTCCGGTAGCCGGAGCACTATAGGTAGCAGGACAGTCCGTGCACAAGAGCACAATGGAGAAGTCCCTGGGACCACGGGGTCACTGATGGTGGTCCGGGTGACGGAGCTCAGGTTCGGAAGCCGGGATGATGTCAGGCGGGGTCCGGAACCGTTGAAGCGAGATGACGGGTCACCGCAGGGAACAGAGATGGTACGGACTGTCAGGATGGCAGATAGGCAGCGTTCGGGGTTCGGGATACGGCAGGACCGGATGGCAGTGCAGGATCGGCTCTAGAAGAGAGAGAGGTAAGTATCTCACAGGAACACAAGGAGACCTGACTCCTAGCTTGGGAAACACGAAGAACAGGCCCCGCCCCCTTGGACATTAAACCCCTTTATACCCTGTACCTGTGTGCTTCATTTCCTGTCTGTGGACACTGGCCCTTTAAGAAAGGGTCAGTGACCGCGCGCGCCCTAATGCGCATGCGCGCGGCCCGGGTGCCAGAAGCCAGGGCAGGAAGCTGAGAGGAGGAAGCAGCAGAGCCGGGCTGGGGCTGGGAAGCCGACGGGCGCCGGGAGCGGGGACCAGGAGGCCTGGGAAGCGCGGGCAATGGAGGCTGGAGAGCGGGGAGCGTGGCAGGTGAGCCGGGGAGCGGAGCAGAGGACCCGGGGAGCGTGACAGCAGCTGAGATACTCCTATCCGGAGATCCGCAGGACGTGATGGGTGATGCAATGCGAGACTCGCTCGAGTCACATGAAAGACACTCGCAAGTGTGACTTTGGCCTAATGGTAAGCTCGTGATAATTAAACTGTGATTTTTATAAGAGCTCCACTATGAAGCCTAGTATGTGACTCATCGCTGGTATCAGGGTCTCTGTCTCTACATTATGCTGCTCTCAGATTAGGTGGCAAAAACTTTGTGGCAAAGTCCCTTTAAACAGGAAGTGGTTCTAATGAAAAAAAACAGCTGAAGGGACAATTTTCAACTGAGTCACATTATTGTGTATAAAAACAGCACAAGCAACTTTGAGTGATATTAACACATATTAGAGTCCATGAATTTATACAACTTAATAGATCATTTCCCAGTTGTCGACAAATTTTCTTTGCTTTTATTTTTTTGTGAAGTGTAGAGTAGACAACATCAGATCTTCCTTTAGGCACATTTAACGCTAGATTGAGGTTATAAGAGCACAAGCGGAAATGATTCAGTTACAATTGTTAAAGCTGTGAATATGTGAAATAATTATTTTCTTCTACTTTGCAGGTCTTTAATCCATTTTATGTGTTTCAAGTCTATTCATTATGTATATGGCTAGCTACAGCATACTACGAATATAGCTTTGCCATTTTATTTATGACAACCTTGTCTATCGCTGCAACGGTATATAATTTAAGAAAGGTATGTGTGCAAGTGTTTATAGAGAACATTGTTATATTCCATTTTCCTTAAAATAAATAAATACACATTTTTTTTCCATTTTAGCAATCAGTCAAACTGCACAGAATGTCAGCATCCTACAACAGCATTTTGGTTTCAGTGCTTCATAAAAATGGAGGTAACAGTGGCCGAAAAAATTAACTCCTTTAACCCTAAGTTTGTTTTTTCCTTCCTGACCAGGCCATTTGTTTGCAATTCTGACCAGTCACTTTGACAGTTTATAGCTCTGGAATGCTTCATATCATATTGTACTTCATGATAGTGATATCTCTAAGACATTATCTTTTGCGTTTATTTGTGAAAACTTTGGAAATTTTATGAAAATTTTGTAATTTCCAAACTTTGAATTTTTATGCCATTAAATCGGAGAATTCTGTCACATAAAATAGTTAATTAATAAAATTCCCCACATATTTACTTTACATCACTACAATTTTTGAAACTTTTTGTTTTGTTAGGAATTTACAAGGGTTCGAAGTTTATCAGCAATTTGTCATTTTTCCACCAAAATTTACAAAGTCATTTTTTTAAGGACCACATGACATTTCAAGTGACTTTGAGAGGCCAATGTGACAGAAAATACCCAAAAATGACACATTCTGAAAACTGCACCCCCTCATTCTGCTCAAAAACACATTCAAGAAATGTGTTAACCCTGTAGGTTCTTCACAGGAACTGACGCTAGGTAGAAGGGAAAAAAAGAAAAGTTTACTTTTTCTGACAAAAATGTTACTTTAGCCCAAATTTAGCATTTTCAAAATGTCACATTTTCAAATTTCACATGTAGTGGAAATCTATATTTGGGTGCATGGCAGGGCTCGGAAGGGAAGGAGCGCAATTGGAATTTTTTAATGCAAAATTAGCTGCAATTGTTCTTGTACACCATGTCACATTTGGAGAGCCCCTGAGGTGCCTAAATAGTGGTGCTTCCCCACAAGTGATCCTATTTTGGAAGTTAGACTCCTCAGGGAATATATCTAGTTGGTTGGTGAGCACCTTGAACTCCAAGGTTCTTCACAGAATTTTATAATGTTTAGTCATAAAAATGAAAAAATACATTTTTAAGCACAAAAATGTTGCTTTAACCCCAATTTTTTCAAATTCACAAAGGTAACAGAAGATAATGGAACATACAATTTGTTATGCAATTTGTCCTAAGTTCAGTAATACTCATATGTGGTCAAAAACTACTTTTGCTGCTCAGTGCAATAAAAGAAAGGGAAGAAGCGCTATGTTTTAGTTCAGATTTACTTGGAATAGTTTCCGGGTGTCATGTCACATTGGAAGTGCCTGAGGTGCCAGAACAGCAGAAATCACCCACAAGTGAACCATTTTATAAACTGCACTCCTTAATTGATAAATATAGGGTGCAGTGAGAATATTGACACCACAAGTGTGTCACAACATGTTATGCTCTTGGGCAGTGACGAAAAAATAATTACATTTTTACCACTAAATTGTTTTCTTAACCTCAGATTTCCAATTTTCACAAGGGGCATAGGTAAAAAGGCCCCATATTGTGTTACACAATAAACTTGGCAATACTCCACATATGACTGTACAATACAGTTTGGCCACAATGCAAGCCCCAGGAGGGTAGGAGTGCCATTTGAGTTTTGGAGCACAGATTTTCCTAAAAAAAAGGAAGAAGGGGCCAGCTTACCGGTAGTAGAGATCCCTCATTTTAGGCCACATAATATTTTTTTATTGCTTTTAATTCCACTTTTTGTAAGGCAGAAATATGGAGAAACAGCAATTCAGAAATAGGTTTTTTATGTTGTTCACTATGCCATGAAAGTGATAAGACAGCTTTATTCTTTGGATAAGTACAAATACAGCGATATCACATTTTTATAGCTTTTATGTTTTGCCGCTTTTACACCAAAAAACAATTTTATACAAATATAATAATTTTTGCATTGCTGTATTATGAGAGCTATAACGTTTTTATTTTTTTCGCTGCCTGAGCTTTATGGTAGCTTGTTTTTGTGGGACAAAATGACTTTTTCAGCGGTACCATTTTTATTTACATATGACTTTTTTTAATCGCGTTTTATTCCACATTTTTTTTCAGCTGTATGATGAAAAGACAGTTTTTGCTATGTCTTTTGTTTTTATTTTTTACCATGTTCACTAAAGGGGTTAGCTAGTGTGACATTATTATAGCTCGGGTTGTTAAGGATGTGGCAATAACAAATATGTGAATTTTTTTGTTTCTTTTTTTTTGCAAGAATTTACTTATTAGAATATGTGTTTATTCTTTTGTTCTTTATTTTCAGTTTTATATATATATATATATATATATATATATATATATATATACTGTTTTTTTTTTTACTTTTTGTAAACTTTTTTACTTGGTTCCTTTATGGGACACTAACTTTCACTGGACTAATCACTGATCTAATACATTGCAATACTTGATCACTGCAGTGGATAAGATGCTGCACTCACAGCACTGACACTTCGCTTCACATGACATGAGCCGGCATGGCATGGTGTGTAAAGCTCTCCGTAGCTGGTTGATCCGGGGTCATCATGATGACGACCCAGGGTTGTCATGGCAGCAATCGGGTCCCTGTGATCACATTACATAGATCCGATCGCTTTTTGAGAGTCAAGCAATCCTCTCCCTGCAACCTGAATGCTGTGATCATGATTAATTGCAGCATTTATGGACTTAAACTGCTGGGAGTGGCATGGGCATCACTCCTGGCAATGACAGCCACATCTCAGCTAAAACATCATCTGGAGACCTAGTGCCAATCGCAGGGGTACAGTGAAGGAACCCCTACGATCGCCATGATCTACTGTGCAGATCTTATGTCGTTAAGGCCCATACAATCATGATATACCCACTATTTCATATGTCGATAAGAAGTTAATTCATGTATACAGATGTGGAGATCCATAGAAGTTCAGTTCGGCAGGTTCAGCTAGACTTTAGATAAAGTTCTGTTTTGGACCCGAACTTGAACCGAGCCTCTTTGGAAGTAACTGATTGGGCAGTTCAGGTCTCCACCCCCATTCAGTCACCCATAAACAGAACACTTCCGGGGGTAGCTGGGTGGGGTTTTTCCTTTTTTTGTACACACCACATCTGGACGATTCCAATTCCATATCGCTTCCGACGTGAGAGCATGGGAAGCGATATGCTAATGACCCTCTGCTGCGGATGTCAGCCGAGGGTCATGTGACTGTGATACGATCTTGCGATCACATCACAGGTGCTGAGAAGATGGAGGGAACACTTTATCCCCATCTCCTTCCCGGCCTGTCTCGGATTACATGCGAGTGCAATGCAATGTTTCACACACTCCCATAGATTTGTATAGGAGTACGTGAGCCGAGACTCGCTGCCAAACGACTCCACAACCAGTCCAATCTTTTGACATAACTTCCTCCCCATCAATAACACATTAACAGTTCCTATAGAGCACCATATCACATACATAGCCACCAGCTTTTGTTTTGACCAAACATTTTTTCAGTCTGCCACCATGCCAAAGTTTACTCTTTTTGGTAGGGCCATTTGCTAACCTATTAAAATGTTCTTAAAATATCCAATACTCTTTAGGCATATTGTTATTTATCTTTCTTTAAGTAAATGTGTCACATACATTTTTTTTAAATGACCAATAATACCGCATACAAAGGCAGAAATAATGTCACACATTGACCAGATCACATATTATCACCAGATAGTGACCGAATAATATCACAAACCAAAAATAAATACCATTAACCATGATCAGACAACATATTACCATCACATGGTGACCGAATAATACGACATATAAGGGAAAAATACCGTTAAACCATGATCACATAATATATTATCACCACATAGTGACCGAATAGTGCGATATACAAGGGACAAATGCTGTCAATCATAACCAGACAATATATTACCATACCACCACATAGTGACTGAATAATACCACATACAAGGGACAAATACCATCACATCATGTTCAGACCACATATTACCACCACATACTGTAGTGCTGAAATAATACCATACAAGGGACAAATACTATCACATCATGATCAGATCACATACTGACCAAATTATATAATACTGATCATTAATAAAAAAAAAATACAATGCCAATATTACCATAAGTGCCATTATATCAGGAGCTCTGTACATACACTGTGTGCAGAATTATTAGGCAAATGAGTATTTTGATCACATGATACTTTTTATACATGTTGTCCTACTCCAAGCTGTATAGGCTTCAGAGCTAACTACCAATTAAGTAAATCAGGTGATGTGCATCTCTGTAAGGAGGAGGGGTGTGGTGTAATGACATCAACACCCTATATGAGGTATGCTTAATTATTAGGCAAGTTCCTTTCCTTTGTCAAAATAGGTCAGAAGAGAGATTTGACAGGCTCTGAAAAGTCCAAAATTGTAAGATGTCTTGCACAGGGATGCAGTAGTCTTGAAATTGCCAAACTTTTGAAGCATGATCACCGAACAATCAAGCGTTTCATGGCAAATAGCCAACAGGGTAGCAAGAAGCATGTTGGGCAAAAAAGGCGCAAAATAACTGCCCATGAAATGAGGAAAATCAAGCAGGAAGGTGCCAAGATGCCGTTTGCCACTAGTTTGGCCATATTTCAGAGCTGCAACGTTACTGGAGTATCAAAAAGCACAAGGTGTGCCATACTCAGGGACATGGCCAAGGTAAGGAAGGCTGAAAAATGACCACCTTTGAACAAGAAACATAAGATACAGTGTCAAGACTGGGCCAAGAAATATCTTAAGACTGATTATTCAAAGGTTTTACGGACTGATGAAATGAGAGTGACTCTTGATGGGCCAAATGGATGGGCCAGAGGCTGGATCAGTAAAGGGCAGAGAGCTCCACTCCGACTCAGACACCAGCAAGGTGGAGGTGGGGTACTGGTATGGGGTGGCATCATCAAAGATGAACGTGTGGGACCTTTTCGGGTTGAGGATGGAGTGAAGCTCAACTCCCATACATACGCCAGTTTCTGGAAGACAACTTCTTCAAGCAGTGGTACAGGAAGAAGTTGGTATCGTTCAAGAAAAACATTATTTTCTTGCAGGACAATGCTTCATCATATGCGTCCAACTACTCCATAGCATGGCTGGCCAGTAAAGATCTAAAAGATGAAAAAGTAATGACATGGTCCCCTTGTTCACCTGATCTGAACCCCATAGAGAACCTGTGGTCCCTCATAAAGTGTGAAATCTACAGGGAGGGAGAACAGTACACCTCTCAGAACAGTGTCTCGGAGGCTGTGGTGACTGCTGTATGCAATGTTGATCGTAAACAGATCAAGCAACTGACAAAATCTATGGATGGTAGGCTGTTGAGTGTCATCATAAAGAAAGGTGGCTATATTGGTCATTAGTTTTTTGGGGTTTTGTTTTTGCATGTCAGAAATGTTTATTTCTAAATTTTGTGTAGTTATATTGGTTTACCTGGTGAAAATAAACAAGTGAGGTGGGAATATATTTGGTTTTTATTAAGTTGCCTAATAATTCTGCACAGTAATAGTTACCTGCACAAACAGATATCCTGCTAAGATAGCCAAATCTAAAAACAAAACACTCCAACTTCCAAAAATATTAAGCTTTGATATTTTTGAGTCTTTTGGGTTGATTGAGAATATATTTGTTGATCAATAATAAAAAAAAAATCCTCTAAAATATAACTTGCCTTATAATTCTGCACACGGTGTAGTATACAGTGTATAGTGTCAGAGTACAAATAATACATAGATTACCGGTGACATTATACACCAGAGCCCTGTATATAGTGTATAATGTAAGTGTACAGGTAACACACTGACTCACTAGTGACATCTCTATTCACTTTTCTTCTTCATCCAGTGCAGGCTGCTATCAATTCTTCCAGCCAGTACTCGTCTCTGCAGACAATAACACACAGTTATCTACAGCACCGCTTTCAAACCATAATCCCCATTTTTTCCCCCAACATCTAATATCTACACTGTGCCAGATCAGGAAAAAAAGTGACTTAGTGTTATCCTGCACAGTTATAGGCCTCCCCCGATAAAAAACTGTATCCTCATAGAGAAAATACAGCACAGCAGTGATAATATACCTTAATTAGCCACTACACTAATAATGTCCCACATACTGGCCCCCATGTGTCTCTATTCCTGGCTCCCATATGTTCTCCCATCTTGCCCCATATGTTTCTTTATCCTGTCTCCATATGTTATTTCATCCTGCCCCCATGTTTATTCATCCTGCCCCATGTTTCATCATCCTGCCACCATGTGTTTCTGCATCCTGTCCCCATATGTTTCTTCATCTTGCCCCATACATTTCTTCATTCTTCCCCCATATGTTTTCCCCGACTGCTCCCATATGTTTCTTCATTCTGACTTCATGTTTGTCTATTCAGCCCCCATATATTTCTTTATCTTGCCTCCATCTGTTTCTTCTTCCTGCCCCATGTTCTTTAATCCTGCCTCCACAAGTTTCTTCATCCTGCCCCCATAGGGTACTTTATTCCTCCTCATATGTTATCTCCCCCTGCCTATATATTTCTTCATTCTGTCCCATATGTTTCTTCATCCTGCCCCCATAGGGTACTTAATTCCTCCTCATATGTTATCTCCCCTTGCCTATATATTTCTTCCTTCTGTCCCATATGTTTCTTCATCCTGCCCCCATACATTTCTTCATCCTGCCAACATACATTTCTTCATCCTGCCCCCATATGTTTCTTCAGAGTGGGGACCTCTCTGTAGTATGGGAAGAGTTTCAGATATGAAACCGGAGTTATGGTTATATTATTATGCTCTTACACAAAATGTTAAAAAAAAACATGCAAAACCCCTTTAAATATTTTTTGGCTTTACTTTTCCTTGAAATATTTATTTATGATGTAATTATTGTTGTGGGTTTTTTTAACAGAATTCACAGAAGTACAATCTCAATCCTTGGTTCCAGGTGATGTTATTGTTTTGGGAGGAGACAAGCTTTTCTTACCTTGTGATGCCGTTTTAATCAGTGGAGGGTGTACTGTGAATGAAGCTATGTTAACCGGTACGGATATTTCATTATTTACTTCATTCTTTGAAATTTCGTTGTTTTTTTTTATTGTTGACATTTTATATAGTAATTCCTTTAGGATTTTGCAGGTGTATCTTCTGGACAGTTGAGCTTATACCGTAGTGATGATGTTTGGACTTGGAGATGCCTTTATGCACTTTACAGTTTACATTATTTAGGGGGGTTTTATGGGGCACCATCCATATGCTGACTCACTGCTTTTACTTTAATATGGGAAAAGAGAAAAAAAACAAACTAGTACTTCATTTGGTTACACCCTCTAGCTACATATTTTACATCTTGTTCAATGCCATTCATTTGTTGAAATAAAGATGTAAATGTATTTTGCATTGATTTGCCTTTATTTACTTAATATTTGTCTCTAATCTGCAAGTAATTATCACAGTTGGATCTTCATACCCAAGAAAAGTTAATTTACAGATAACTTAAAAATGTACCTTTTTATTCAATTTCAAGGGGAAAGTATCCCTGTGACGAAGACACCACTCCCAAATATTAACAACTCCCTTCCTTGGATGGCGCACAGTGGTGATGACTACAAAAAGCATGTTCTTTTTTGTGGAACTGAGGTCCTCCAGACTAAAAGAAACAGTCAGGACCTTGTAAAAGCCATCGTCCTACAAACTGGTGGGTGTTTTGGTCTTTAGACGCTTCTTTAAAGGGTTGTCTATTTTTAGCAATCAATGTGATAGAGTGATTCAGTAGTGTGGGAACCCAGCAATCATCTGTAAATTCTGATGGAATTTGGCAGAACATGTTCAATTCATCTGCAATGCTGCCACAAGGAACATAGAAGGAATAACTCAGTGAGGAATTTAAGTTTTCTTGAAATCATTGGGAAAACCATATAATTTATACATAAACTGAGTCTTCCAGAGTGAAAGGTGTCCAATGGATGTTCACTTTTAACCTGCATAATATACCAGAATTCTCAATGACAGACGGCAGGCACTATTTATTAAAGGGGTTGTTCGGTTTAAAATGATAAGTTTGCAGTCACTCTATCCGACTGTAGACTTCTGAATCCTCCAAGTGTACACACTGTGTGCTGCAAGAATTCGCTGGTTTCTGAGCTGGGAACAGCAGTCACAAGACCACAATTTTTTGATCTGCATGTTTCAGGCCAGATCCCGACTAATGGGAATGGCCTCACTCAATACAAATGTATTGAGCAATGCCGCACCCACTAGACAGCCATGTCTACTAGTCAGATGCGATCATTCTATTCATTTGTTGTCATGGATGTGTCATGGGTGACAGACAGTCCTGTGGTGCCCAGCTATAGAAGGTCACAACATTTGGCTGCGCAAATTGCTCCCTGACCTTCAATTATTTCTACTTGGTCTCTTTCTCTTGAGGACCATGTGGAGTTCCTCAGCTTGTCAGCTGCTGTTTATCAGTATTTCCCTTGTAGCTATATATACCTTCACTTCCTATTATACGGTGCTGGTGATACTTCATATGTCCCTATCAAGTCTTCAGTGCAAGCAGTCGGTTTACATACACCTGGAAAATCTTGGTGGTTGTTGCAGTTTCTCTCCCTGAGTCAGTCAACAAAAGATAAGTTATTTGTGGTTTTCCCTTCTTTGTTATCCCTGTGTGTCCTTAGCGCCTAGTGGGGTTGACAAAGAGCTCATTCCAACTGCTCCCTACCTAAGGCCCAGATCAAGGTTAGCCTAGGGACAGGTATCCAGCTCAATGAGTAGGTGCAGAATCTATCTAGGATGGTGAGGTAACCCAGGGCCCAGCGGTAGGCTTGGTCAAGGGTCATCATCTCTCCCTTCCTTAGACACAGAATTTCCCTTCTCTTCCTTTTCGTTGTTTGCTTGGTACTACCCCTTACCTAGTGTGACACTTGTATTGAGTGAGGCCGTAGCCACTAGACAGGTTTTGGCTGGGAACATGCATAGTGCACAATTGCAAATTAGCAATCATAAACCCCACAGCTATAATTTGGGCAGTTTTCCTACTTTCTGGCATTAGTTTTCATGTAGTGATTTAAGAGCAGAAGGTACTTATCTGCTTTAATAAAAAAAAAGTGGAAACAAGTTGTTACAGTAAAGTGATACATTTCCCTGTCCAAGCCTGTTTCAGCACCCCTGTTTAAATTTTCAAATTGGAGACAAATATGCGCAACACCATAATTATGGCAGGCTGTTACATTCCTTTTTGGCTGTCACTTGAACCCTGCTTAGCAATTGTACATTGCTGGAACTTTACTTGCACATATTTCTGAAATAAAACACCCAATCTCAGAACAAAAGCTATGCTTACATTCTGCATCCTATTGCCAGTATAGCACTGGCTTTACTTTATAAATGAAAATCCTGCTGGTTGGTTCCCTTTAAACTTATCAGGAGTGGCTGTGCCGAGATTTTTTACTTTATATATGAAAATCCTGCTGGTTGATTCCCTTTTAAAAGTAGAGAACTTTATTGCAACATATAAAATATGTCCATGGCTACACTAAGGGCTGGGGTTAGCCATGGACATGTTTTATTTGTTGCAATGAAGTTTTCTACCTTTTAAATCTTATCAAGAGTGATTGTATCACGATTTTTTACTAGTTGTCCGGTTATCGCTACCACACTATGGCTACGACAGCACCCACAGCTAGGTCAATTAATGTGTGGATGAAGGACAACCACATAAAAACCCTGTCAAGGCCAGCCCAATCTCCACACCTGAACCCCATTGAAAACCTCTGGGATGTAAGAGGAAGATAGATAGTCACAAGCCATCAAACAAAATAGAACGGCTTACATTTTTGCACCAGGAGTGGCATAAGGTCACCCAAAAGCAGTGTGAAAGACGGGTGGAAAGCATGCCAAGATGCATGACAGCTGTGATTAAAAATCATGGCTATTCCACAAAATATTGATATAGGAAATCTTCCTGAGTTAATACATTAGTATTGTTGTTTCTAAATGATTCTGATCTTGTTTTCTTTGCATTATTTGAGGTCTGAAAGCAATGCATTGTTTTATTATTTTGACCATTTCTCATTTTCAGAAAATAAATACAACATTTTTTGCTTGGAAATTCTGAGACATGTTGTCAGTAGTTTATAGAATAAAAAAAACAATTTACATTTTACTCAAAAATATACCTAGAAAGAGCAAAATCAGAAAATTTGAGAATTTGGAAGTGGTCTTTTAATTTTTGCCAGAGCTGTATATGTACATTAATTATTTCATTAGAGCGTGTTATCTGTCTGCTCATTTTCTCGATATAAATTCCCTTCTGTTCCCTAACTATACTAATTACTATTCTATCTTTTATTCTATTTGTTGTCTAATGAATTGTTTGAGAATCCCAGTGCATGCTGGGATACTCATTCAAACATCGTCAGGGGGCAAAGTCTATGGCATTGACCATAGCCACTGTCCCTTATGTGAAATGAAGAGTCATCATGATGCTCATTTCAGGGGCTGCTTTTTGCCTGCAGTGTCTGTCCCTCCCTGCACTGTGCAATCTCCATTTTTGTCCCTTCCTGCACTGTAATCCCTTCCTGCACTGTGTGATCTGCACTGGAATTACACTACATCTCCATGTAACTGAAGGAAGTCAGATTCTTTTGTTCCCATAAAACTACTATAAAGAAATAAGAAAAAAAATGACAAAAATATAATTTTATTTTTCATCACCCCCTTGGAATCAAACCAACAACTTTCAAACACATAGCAACCCTAGCTGTTGAGCAACCAGCTTTGATGATGTCAGAGGAAGGATTTTACATAGATGAACCTGCAATACAGCCTCTCATTACACAAGACACAGAGCTCCATTGTACAGAGTAGCATCTTTATGTCCTGTATTCTAGAAGGAGAGGAAAAAAAATGTTATTTCTTCTAATAAAATACTAAAAATAATTTTTAAAAATAGAATAATTTAATTTTTATTGCACTGTTTTAGAAATTAATAAACATCACAATTCAGCAAATAACATGGACATATTTGGTGTCCCTGTAATCATAATGACCCGAACAACACAACGATCAGATTATTTATGGGGATCGGTAAATGGAGGAAAAATATGACACATTTGATTATTTTTCTGTATTAAAACCTTTAAAAAATTCAATAAAAATGTATCAATGGGGCCATGTTCATACGTAGCGTAAATGCTGTGTTTTTGTGCAGGTGCCAGCAGCACGTAATGCAATAACAATCTTCTCTGAGCATGTTTGCTGTGTTTTTTATGCATTTGATACATGTTTGGTGCAGATATGAACCCGGGTTTTTAATGCATTTTAATACTACAGAAAAGCTTTGATTCTCAGTTTAAAAATGAAATGGCATTTTTTTGCTTTCTTTTTTTTTCAGGCTCCACAAAGAAGCCTATAGAGGAAAAAAACACCAAATCTGCAGAGTTCAGTGAAGATTTCATGACGTCTCATCCACTGTACTTGGACATGTAATCCGTGTTCACATGTAGCATAAATGCCGGGTTTTTCTGCTGTTCTTTCTGCACAGAAATTCTGCTGTGTTTAAATGTCCAAACAAAGTGGATGTAATTTCATGAAAAGATGCTGCTGAACTCTGCGATTTTTTTTTTCTCTGGAGAGAAATGCATGGAGAAAACTGTAGATATTTTTATAAGTGCAGAATCCAAGCTTTTCTGTACTATAAAAACACTTAAAATCGCAGTTTCACATCGGCACCGAAACCGCATGAAATAATGGAGAAAAGACATAAGAAATGCAGCAAAAATTGAATAATCAGAGAAGATTGTTATTGTATAATTTGGTGCAGATACCTGTAGAAACAAAAAAAACACCGGATTTCTGTAATGTGTGAACACGGCCTTATAGAAACAAAAAGTTAACGTGTGAAGTGAAGCTGCATCAGGTGGAGAAAGTTCCAGCTGCTATGAATGAATGAATAGTTTGGGGTGTCTGCTGAAAATCCCTCATTTCCAAAAAGGAGCTGTTTGGGGTGTGGGTAGTGGCGTGGCCAAAATTTGCGCCGCATGTTTGTCCCTCTTTCTGTTCTTCAAAAGTTGGGAGGTATACATTCTTTTCATTGCGGATTTCCAATCTAACTACAGCTAGCTGGTGTATTAACACCAGTTGCAGTGGAAATTCAGCCATCCTGCCTGAACAGCAGAGCTGACTGAATCTCCTGGAACCCAACCGCTCTTGCACCTTCTCACTTAGGCTGGTGTCACACTTGTGAGTGCCTGGCATGTATTTCGCACGAGTCTCGCGTTGCATCACCCGTCACGGATTCACACTCTCCGGACATTAGCGTCTCAGCTGTATAGAGATGCATGCAACTAACCCGCTCATGTGAGGAGAGTGTGAGTCCGTTACGGGTGATGCAACACGAGACTCATGTGAAATACATGCAAGGCACTCGCAAGTGTGACAATGGCCTTAGAGATCATGTAATTACTTGATCCTTGAGAGGAAGCAATAACACTGCATCCTAATATATATATATATATATATATATATATATATATATATATATATATATATATATATATATATATATATATATATATATATATATATATATATATATATATATATATATATATATACTATATCTGTATGCACAAGCTCTTGTTCAGCACTGCATATACAGTGATCAGGAAAGCAGAGAGATTATCTCTATTCCCCTATAAAGACTGCTTTACATCTTACAATTTCTCGTGCGATCGCATTTGCGATCGTACCCTCCCCCATCGTTTGTGCGTCACGGGCAATTAGTTGCCCGTGTCGCACAATGTTGTAACCCCCGTCACACATACTTACCTTCCAAACGACCTTGCTGTGGGCGGTGAACATCCACTTCCTGAAGGGGGAGGGACGTTCGGCGTCACAGCGGCCGGCCAATAGAAGTGGAGGGGCGGAGATGAGCGGGAAGTAAAAATCCCGCCCACCTCCTTCCTTCAGCATTGCCGACGGCCGCAGGTAAGCTGCAGTTTATCGTTCCCGGGGTGTCACACGGAGCAATGTGTGCTGCTCCGGGATCGATGAACAACCGGATGTTCGATTTTTAGAAAATGAGCAACATGTCAGCGATGAACGAAAAGGTGAGTATTTCTGCTTGCTCATATCTGTCACACGCTACGATATCACTAACGATGCCAGATGTGCGTCACTTACGACGTGACCCCGCCGACATCTCGTTAGATATATCGTAGCGTGTAAAGCCAGCTTAACTGCACAGTTTCCAACAACATGCTTACTCTGCATTGACATATTAGATTTTCATTGTATGGTAGAGTGAAGAATGTTTGGACATTTAAATTCTGATACTATACTAAATACAGCAAGCTATATGCTATATGTGAAAATATCCTATTTGTGAAAATATTCAATAAATATATACTTATAACGAAAAGGTCAAATGGAATTTGCTATGTACATATTTGTATAATGTTTCCATATTATTTAGGATTCAATACAGCAAAGGGAGATCTGGTAAGAGCCATTCTATATAACAAACCATCGAATGTTAAACTGCATAGAGAGGCCATTAGATTTCTCGTGATTCTTGTGGCTATTGGTATATTTGGAGTTATCTACACAGCAGCTGTGCACAAGAAGAATGGGGTAAGTTAGATATGTATCATAATAACAGTATTACAGTCTTTCCTGTTGGTGCAGTTTCATTTTTTCTAGATCTATAGTTTTGTAAGTCCGCAGACATTAGACATTAGAAAGCCTACATGATAAAATCTTATGTGGATATTTGTAATCAGTGGTGTAGCTAGAGAGCGATGAGCCCTGATATATATATATATATATATATATATATATATATATATATATATATATATATATATATTCCTGGGCCCATCCTGGTAAAAATGTCTCTCATCCTGGGCCCATCCTGGTATAAATGGTCCCCCATCCTGGTATATATAGTCCTCATCCTGGGCCCATACTAGTATATATGTCTCCCTTCCTAGTATTTATGGTCCTCATTCTGGTAGATATGGCTCATATTCTGGTATACATGTCTCCCATCCTACTATATATGTCCCTATCCTGGTCCCATCATGCATACATGGTCCCCATCCTGGTGTATATGTAAGAGGGTGACTGGACCCCTGTAAGCCTCCCTGAAAACCTGCAGTGTTGTGATATATGATTTACTTTTGTGGCTGTGTATTAATGTATTTATTGATGTTATTTGTTTATGTTATAGTCACACCGGCTACCACAAGATGGCACTGAGCTCCTCTAGTTATAAGCAGGAGTGTCAGTCCCAAAGTGTTAATGGTGGGGTTGCTAGGGCAGGAAAGATAGCCCGGCCCATGATTACAGGGAAAGGAGGGAGGAGGAAAGGAGGGACAGTAAGTGTGAGAGCTGAAAGATGAAGTAGAAGACAGAGCAGATTCTGGGAGCAAGTGAAGAGCGCTCCTGTGGACAAGGGACAGTCGTGAAGTGCACGGTACGCAGATAACATGGGGTCAAGCCTTTGGGGCAACCGCTGTGGGTACAGATCTTAGGGACCCTTGGAGTGGGAATCACCCTAGTCAAATGTCCAAAACCGTAACGAAAAGGGCCGGTGCTCTAGGAAGCCGGTGGGACTCTGTGACTGCTGAACATGACATTGAATTGTCCTCAAGAAAAGTGGTGCCTCCCTTATGGGGAAGAAGTTGTATCTGAAGTTGTGATCTGTAGTAAATTTCAAGCATTGAAAGAAAACACAGCCTCTGTTATTGATTTATGGAAACAATTTTTCCTGAGAGTGGGATCCCCATCACTTACCGTATTTTTCGTTTTATCAGATGCACCGGATTATAAGATACACCCCAAATTTAGAGCTAAAAAAAGTAAAAAAAAATAAAAATCTGGGGTCCGTTTTATAATCCGGTGGTGTCTTACCGGAGGGGGCACCAGCAGTGGTGGAGCTGGGGTCATAGGAGGCAGCGGAAGTGGTGGAGTAGGTGCATGCTACGGGCAGTGCAGAGGGGGGGGGGGCCCAGATGCTCACTGCGGAGCTGTACTAGGGTGGCTGGCGCTGCTGTGTGCTGTTGCGCTGCTGTGTGCTGGGGTGGCTGGCTGTGCTGGGTCAGGCAGTGCTGCTGTGTGCTAGTACTCGCTGCGTGCACTGGCCATTCTGAAGATGTCAGCGGTGAAATGGCGGCCGCAGTTGACGCTTGCGCAGATTGGAGCTTGAGCCGAGACCTCAATCTGCGCATGCGCCGACTCTGGGCGCCATTATTTGAAGAACTTACCACTGATATCTTGAGCACCAGCACACAGCAGCACAGGCCGCCGCACAGAACCTTTCCGGGCAGCGCCAGTCGTTGCACAGAACCTCACTGGGTAGCGCCGGCCGCTTTACAGAGCTGCACTAGTCACCGCACAGAGTTGCGCCGGCCGCCCCACAGATCTGCGCCGGCCGCTGCACAGAGCTGTGTCAGCCACCGCGCAGAGTCGCATCGGGCAGCGCACAGAGCAGCACAATATTTTCCTGCCTCCAGTGACCCCTCTCCACCACTCCCCGGTAAACTATGTTTGGATTTTTAGACTCACCCCTCATTTTCCTCCCAAATTTTTAAGAGGAAAAGTGCGTCTTATAATCCAAAAAATACGGTATTTGCCACATCCTATCCCCTTTTCATGTAGCGGGCCGGCTGGGGAGATGACTACAACCCTCAGCCTCATCTGACGCGCTGGTAGACGTTACATATATGTCCCCCATACTGGTATATATGTCCCCCATCCTGGTATATATGGATTTATATATGCACTATTAAAAATAGATAAATAACACAAATTTACTCATCTTCCCTCCGCTCCTACATCTCCTGGTGTCCTCTGTACCCAGTGTGCAGTGGCCAGTAACTGACATCGAAGTGCGCACCAATGGCGCATGATGGCACAGTTATGTGCTGTGCCCCCAGTCACTGCATGATGTCAGCTGCCAGCTTGGCAGGCAACATGAATCACAGTGCAGGAACCTGGTGGGTCTATGTGCTGTGATTAATTTCAGCTGGAAGTGCCCCCTTTGATGCACCTCAAGCTAAAGTAGGAGCTGGAGACGGCGGGCCTCGTGTACCTTTGATCCCGGTCACAATCTCTCAGCTAGTGATCGTTAAGCCCCTGCTTGTGTAACACCTATAGGGCAAGGGGTTAAACGTACTCGTTGCTGGGCCGGTGATGTTGGGTCTAGGATGTCACGGGTGGCCCTGCCCGGCTTCGTGGCCCTGAGGTGTACAATAAAAGGAAATGAATGGTGGGATGATAGGGGTAGTAGTTGTCTCGGGATGCCACCTGCGGTATGCAGCCATGGACTAGCCGCTGCTGCGGTCGCTGTCCTCTGGGGTGGATGGTGTCACAGCTTGGAAAGTTTAGCTTCCCGCAGGTGAGGCTAGGCCCCAGGGAGGATGATGGTGGTAGTAGTGGCCATTGGCACTGAAGCGTGGGACGACGGCACCGGCAATGAAGGGCGGATAAAGTAGCTGCGGTTTCAGGTCTTTACTTACTGTCTGTGGTTTGCCCGGGAGGTGCCGGTCTCCGCCGTGATGGGCTCCAGACGATCCCGGATAAGTTAGAGGTAGCCACCAGTATTTAAAAGTGTTCTTTGCCAAGGGATGTCCCTCCAGAAGTGAGGAACCCAGGCTGAGCTTCCCGCTCCAAGCATCAGGCTCCGTGAAGAAAAAGAAGGAAGGAAGTGGTGTCGTGCTCCCAGAACTGAAGTCCAGACTAGACTGAAGATTGTGCCTAGATTGCTCCTACTTTTACCCAAGTGGTGCCAACCCCCCAGGTGGTTGTCCTAGTGACCGGGAAAGTCCCATGCCTCATGATGGCCGCCCCACCAGCCCACCCTCGTACAGTCCCCAGTGAGAAAGCACCTAAGCTGTATATAAGGTGGAATGTGAAAACGCAGGTGATTAACCCCCTCTTTACCCGAGATGAATACAGCACCTTAAGTGAGGTGCAGTACCCTGTGGCAACTGACGCCGCAGGGGCGCCACATTTACTCACCTCTCCACACCCCATCTGCTAATCATTGGTTGCTCAAGTCAGCTCATGTATTGTAAAGATAAAGAACCCTCCCATACTGTATTAAATCTATTTTACTGTGAATTTAGCTTAGCAGTGCACAGTAATTTAGCTGTATTTAGAAACAGGACGTGGCTGCCCTGGCTTCAACAAACTGCTCCAAATGCTTCCCCCACTGATCACACTGTATACGACTGATTCTGTAGGTTGTTGACCCACATCACCTTATCTATCAGACTCAGTCCCTCATCCTCCTCATACCCCCCTTCCCACCCCCAAATTCCAAAGTGTTCAAGGCAGCACTGTGAATTTTTACTAGTTTACATTAAGATAAGAGGTCATGCAAAAATGGTCAGACACACTTTTCTGCACTACAGCTTACCACTTGTCCACATGGCAGCATGAATGCACATTACTAAATAAACTACTGGATGCTGTCGGTCACTGAACAGAGCAAGGGGCTGAAAGTAAATATACAGCTGTGCTTGTGCTTCTGGGTCCACAAGGCACACTAAGTTCTGCCTCACAAACATTATGTGCCAGTCAGACTGCCACTGCTGCCCTCACTTGATTTATTTTCTGCAAAGGCCAGCAGAACACTGCACATGCCTTGCAGAGCCAGAGAGACTGACCTCACAAGTGGAGACTGGAGGGAGAGGAGCTCAGCACTGCTTGGCCACTTCTATTGAAAGTAAAGAAACATCACAGCTCTCACTGAAAGGAGCCAGCTGTTTCTCTGCAGGTCTGGCACAGGGCTCCCAACCCAATAAGGGCTGGTGACCTCTGCAACCTATATAACCGTGATCATTACGCCCCTGTTGGTAATGTTAGTTTATGGTCAGATGTAGAGGTGAGTTGATCAATCCGTGGAGGATCAAGTTTCAGTTGTATTTTTTAAAATTTGCGATTCCATGTGAAGTAGAATAGTCGATTCGATTTATGGGAAAAAAAAGTTTGAGTATGGAAGGAAAAGACTAGGCACCACAGACAACCAACAATCAGCTTCACACTGGTCTAAGGAGCCGGACCGCATGCACAGAAACAGACCACAGTGTAAAAATCCAGATCCAACAAAAAAAGAAGGAAAAAAGCAGCAACTCACCAGGGGATGAGATCAAGTGTTCTTTATTGTGCAAACATGGGTAACACGTAGTGCAGGGAGGGGGAGCCGAAGCTTTGGACAACAGTGACCGTTTTGTGCTAGTGTGACGGCCTGGCCTATCAGGTCGTCACAGGGTATTGTGCAATGTGCCCTTCTGCACAGTATCCGCATCCTCCTTGGTTACGGATCCCTGTTCTTTGGTGTTGCTACGATCAGAGCCAGTCAAAACCCTAGGAACACTTTGCACTACACCCACCAGACACACCATTGGGGGGCCTGAAGGGAATAGAGCTGCCCACTTGGGATGTTGGTAGGGGAAAGTTAAAAGTGTAGACGGAGAAGTGAGAAAGGAAGTGAAGGAGTAGGAGTGTGGAGTAGTGACCCTCGAAGTGAGAGGTCACTGGTTTGGGAGCAGGGCTCCTTGAGACTACTAGGTGGCAGACGTTGGTTTGGGCCTATTAGGAGATGGAACCCCGGTCGCAGGGGATCGTGTCAAGGGGCACGGATCTGCCGAGGAGTGCAGCCGGCGTCCTTGAGCCATCTCCAGGCAGGGGCCAGGGCACAACGGGGTACGTTGACCCTAGGCTGGGAAGTAGCTTCAAGCGTCCTGGTAATTTACCTGATGGGGGTGAAGTCTTCAAGATTCATCCTTCACCCGCTCCAAAATCGGGGTACTAGCGCAACGAGGGGATAGGACTTTTCCAAAACACAGTCCATCAAATCCCAAGCGTGAACCCTGAGCTCAAGCTCACTCCGTTAGCCATACGGGTGAGCGGGACCCGACTAGTTCCACACTAAAGGGTCCAAACAGTGAAGAAGGTGCCACGGAAAAGGTCACAGGCTAACATGCAATACCAAGGGCACGGATCCAAGCGTGCTCCCTCCTTGCTGCAGCAGTGCACAGAATTCTGGTTTACAAGCTGTCGGTGTCAGCATTCTTGGACTGAGTGAGTACGCAGAAACCCTTTCCTCCCAACGGCACCCCTTCGCTACCGTCATCGGGCCCCGGGCATAACCCCCTACCCACGGAGGGGTTAAATATCTTGCTGCCATATCACCACCACCGGATGCTCCTAACAGTATCGGTGGTACTCCATCTTACCACGCACAAACTTCTAAATCCCCTGTACATATCCCTCCTTTTAACTTCGAGTGTCCGCGCGACCCCTTCCCGGGTCCGGAGACCTCTCGAGCCACCGCGGTTCCGGATCCGAGCGGCCGTTGAAACGGGGGTGGTACACTAGTGTAGCCCTTCTACGGGTCCAAGACAATAAAGAAGACTTGATCTCTTTCCACGGTGAGTTGCTGCTTTTTTTCTTTCTTTTTTTGTTGAAAAAAAAAAAGGCTACCAACATATCAGACACATGGGCTTCTCCATAATGCTTTGGAGCAATCAAGTAACTGAGTAAGTGAAAAGAAAAAAAACACACACATCAAAATATTTAATTTTAAAAACACTCCTCAAATCTTTCCTGGTTCATCAATTTATTTAAAACATGCAGGTCTGACATAGTCCAGGGAATTGATGTAGTCCACAAATGAGAACCTGAGAAACATAAAAAGAGAGAAAAACAAGACACTGTCCCTCTTTCACCAATTTATTAGGAAGCAAAGTTACCAAACCTACAAAAATGGTGGCTAACTGCTGGGCCGGAGGATATAATAAAAGTAACCCTTTGTCAATATGACAGAGTGGTCAAACTATAGACAACTAATAAATCTTATCAAAGAAATGACCACACATTTGTAAAAAGCAAGATTTTATTGAAGATAAATATTAAAATGAATACTGTGCAAGAAAAAGGGAGGGAATGACAATGTTGTGGTATGGGTGAAAAGATACTCCACCCCCTAAAAAAAATGTTAAAAAAATAAGGGAATTTATAACTATAACACAATTTTTAAATAAATATCCAGTATAACAAGTAGTGTCACAAATATATGAAACAGGTAAATGATATGCAAGTGCCCATTAAATATATACTAGAAGATGGCTATATGTTTATAATAAATAGTAGACACCTATTCCACAAACCCAGTAAATAAATAAATATGTTAAATACATATATATAAAATATATAAATGTCCCCAGAGAATATATGTGTTATGCAAATAATATAAACAAGATTCTAACAGATTTTTACAGTAAGGTATACTAGCAATTTATGCCACCAATACATAATAACAGATATTGAGCAACTTGATATCTACCTTACAGCGCCCGATGCGTGTTTCGCTGTGGCTTCTTCCAGGGCACTGTAAGGTAGATATGATGTTGCTCAAGTTTTTCAAGTTGTCATTTGTGTACTGTGTCAGATTCCTTGAAATACATTGGATTCCCTGGATTACATCGGATCTGCATTTTTTTTTTTAAATTGGTGAACAAGAGAAAGAATCGATGAGTGTTTTATAAACTATAAAAATATTTTATGTTTTTTTTCTCTTGACTTGCTGGGTTAGTAATGGGTGTGTTTGATAGACACCTCTCCATTATTAACACCAGGACTTGATGTGAGCTGTTTTTTTGAACAATTCACAGTTGACATCAACCCCAAATTCCCTTACTCCGATTGTAAATGTACCAGAGCAATTGGGAAGAGCTGCGACGAAGTGCCAGAATTGGTGTATCCTTTGGTGTATCAATGTGATGCATAATAGCTGAATTGGCTATGGGGTGGTATTTTTATTCTGTGAAGGGACCAATAACCATGATAATATCAGCTCTCAGCTGTCTCCTTTACTTTTGCTGGATTCATAAAATCTGAGTAACGCATATCGTTTGTTAAAAAATGTATTTAATAGAGTAAACAAACATAAAAAGCAATAGAATAAACAACATCAAAGGCACTAAAATGTTACAAATATATAATACAGTTGAAACCAGAAGTTTACATACACTATCTAAAAAGACACATCTGCATGTTTTTCTCACTGACATGAAATCAGAAAAAAACAAAATTATTTATATTTGCCAAATACCAGAATAATAAGAGTTAGAGACTGTTTTAAGGCATTTTTAGTATTTTTAGTATTCTCTTTAAAGTCAAAACTTTATATACATTTCATTAGTATTTGGTACCATTGCCCTTAAACTGTATGACTTAATTAAAATGTTCTCACAATAATTGGTAGGAATTTGGGTCCATTCCTTTTGACAGAACTGGTGTAATTGAGACATGTTTGTTGGTTGCCTTGCTCGCACCTGCTTTTTCACTTTTGCCCATACTTATTCCTGAGATAAGGGTTTGTGATGGCCACTCCAAAACATTGACTTTGTTATCCTTAAGCCACTTTGTAACCAGTTTTGCAGTATGCTTCAGGTTATTGTCCATTTGTAAGACCCATTTCCGCCAAGTTTTAAGTTCCTAGCTGATGTCTTGAGATTTTGCTTCAGTATTGCTACATAATCTTTTTTCCTCATATTGCAATCTACTGTATTTTGTGAAGTGCAACATTCCCTCCTGCAGCAAAATTATCCTACAGCATGATGCTGCTACCCCCGTGTTTCAAAATTGGGATGGTATGCTTAGGGTTCAAAGCTTCTCAATTTTCCTCCAAACGTAACAATAGTCATTATGACTAGGGATGAGCGAGTATATTCGTTACTACTTGGTATTTGCTGAATAGTACGGTATTTGGGCTACTCATTACTTCGTGAGTATCCTTGTAATTACTCGTTAGGAGTAGAGAGTCCAATGTAAGTCAATGGGAAATGTGAGTAAATGTCTGCAGTCTTTGGGCTGAGTAAAAGGCTGAAATGGATGCATGGTTCTTTAAAAACTGGGCAGTAAAAAGCCGTCGGCTTTTTTAAACAATCAGCTGATGCATGCTCCCCGTCCGGGTCCTTCGCTCCCTGCTGCCTCGCACCCCCAGCCTGGTGCTTCTCTGCCCGCTGCCCAGTGCTTCTGTAGTGCCCCTGACTATATCAGGGTGCTACAGGGAACTGCAGCCTTTTTCCTGGGGTGCAGGACCTACCCCCCCCTGGTTCCAGGTCCCCAACAACCGGTTTCACCTCCATCAGCACCATAAATCCCAACCACACCTTACATCATACCTTTCAGACACACCAGTGGGATGGTCAAGCTGGAATAGGGCCACCCAGCTAGGGGTCAAGCAGACTTGTGGGAGGGAAGAAGACAGTGAAGTGAGAGCCCTCAAAGAGTGAGGAGCTGGGGGTAGTAGCTCCCGGGGAGAGAGACCAAGGATGGGTTGCAGACGATGGTCTGGGACCACAGAAGTCGAGGACCAGTAGCAGTGACATTGGAAAAGTGTGCGACGGACATAGTCTTGGAGGACTGTCAAAAAGCCCAATAAGCGAATCGGTCCGAGCATGACGGTGTACAGAACCCTAGGTCAGGAACCGATTAAACGTCCTGATAATTAACCTGGGAGGGAGAATATCTTCACAAACTTCTCTAAGAGTTCAGAAATTGAAGGCATCAGCACATCGCGGGTAATAGGGTTTTCCAGATAAAGCAACCCACTGAAATCCCATGTGCCAGCCACCAAGAGCACAGCTCCACTACACATAGTGAGCGGGGCCCCAACAGCTTCAAGCCAAGGGTTCACAACAGACAACTAAATTGTGCACGGAGACAGGGTCCGGATTACCAAGTGACACTGGTGGGAGCGGATACCTGGACGAGCTCTCCTCTGTGGCAGTGGTACGCAGAGACTTTGGTTTACTGCAGTGTGGGTCTACTTTATAAACCTCATCCAACACCACGACTACACCAGTGAGTACCCTGATCCCTGCATCCTGTCCTCCCAAATAACCACCAAATCACCCTGAGTCCGGGGCCTCCCCTCCTTGCGGAGAGACTGACACCTTGCTGCCCCACACCATCCGCCTCGGTACTCATTCCAGCAGCGGCGGTACTCCCATTACCACAAACCGCAGGTGGCATCACAAACTTCTCCCCCGTTAATACTCTCTTTTACAGATCAAAGTGTCCGCCAAGCCAGGTCCGGACGACCCCCTCGAGCCACGATCCCAGATCTGAGCACACTTCGCTTTCCCACCGCCTCCCCTCCTAATCCTAAGTTAGGAATGGGCAGGGAGAGGAGCACCAGGGAGCGGGGAGCAAAACACAGGGCAGCGGGGAGCACAGCACCAGGGAGCAGGGAGCAAAGCACAGGGAACCAGGAAGCGCAGCAGCAGGGAGTGAAGGACCCGGGCGGGGAGCGAGCATCAGCTGATTGTTTAAAAAGACCGGCGGCTTTTTACCACACGGTTTTTAAACAATCATGCATTCATTTTAGCCTTTTACTCAGCACCCAGAAAGCTTTGTAGGGTCCAGCATACAATTAATCGCTTTTCCCATTGACTTGCATTGGACTCGCTACTCGTAACGAGTACCCGAGTAGTAGGACCTACTCGTTACGAGTATAGCGAGTCCGAATATTTCACTACTCAATCATCCCTAATTATGACCAAACAGTTTCATTTTAGTTTAGTCAAACCACTGGACATGTCTCCAAAAATTAAGGTCTTTGTTTCTGTTTGCATTTGCAAACATTAATCTTGCATTTTTATGTTTCTTTTGAAGTAATGGCTTCTTCCTGGCAGAGTGGTCTTTCAGCGAATTTTGATACAGTACTCGTTTTCCTATGGATAATGACACAATATTACCAGCTTCCACCAGCATCTCCACAAGGACTTTTGCTTTTGTTCTTGGGTTGATATGCACATGTCTGATCAAAGCACAGTCATCTCTAGTACCCAGAACCCGTCTCCTTCCTGAGCTGTATGATGGCTGGACATTCCCATTTTGTTTGAACTTGTGTATAATTGTTTGTACAGATGAATGAGGCACCTTCAGGTATATGTAAATTGCATTCAAGGATGAACCAGACTTGTTTATCAAAAATTCTCTTCCTGAGATCTTGGCTGATTTCTTTTGACTTTCCCATGATGCTACATAAATAAGCAGTGTGTTTCAGGTGTACATTTGACTCGCTCGGCTATGGGGTACTCATCCTGGGTGGTGTATTGTTGATATTTATCAGTGGTTGGCTGGTGCCCGGTTCTGTGACTTTGGGGGTTGCTTGAAAGGGGTTATGTACAGGGGAATAATAATAAAGTTTGTGTCATGACGTCACTTGCGGGTTGCAGTTATGGAGATGGAACCACCACTGCACTGTCTCTCACACTGGGGCTGATGTTAGTGGCAGCCTGGATGTTGCGGCCCTCCGCAAGTAGGGCCTGGCCCCAGGGGATAGGTGATGGAGTTATGCGCGAAAAGAAGGTAGGCCACACAAGGGATTGCAGTGTAACTGGTTTCTTTACTCACAGCTTTGTTATGGCTTGTGACCCGAAGAAGGCTGGTCCTCACCACTGGTCCCCTTAGTCCCAGTGCCAGAGTGGTAACCTGGTGGCTTCTTTCCCCTGCACCTGTTTCTGGTTGGTGGGTGCTAATGGCTTGGAGCATCTGGGGGTCCCCTCCTGGTAGTTTCTCAGTCTTTAGTCCAAACGGCGGGCAGTTTGAACCCTGTAGGGTCGATGTTCTGTTCCGGTCCCTGGTTCTCCTGTCACTGCTGGTGCCCCGGACTCTACGGTCGGTGAGGTCCTGGATGGTCCCCTCACCGTACAGATTTTATCACGTCTGCCTGGAGCATTTGCCTGACCTAGCACTCTGTACCCTGTTAGTGTTATGGTTCCGAGAGTACTCCCCCGTACTCTGTCGACAACCACACGCCTGTGCCTGACAGGTTACTGTTACACACTCCCGTCAGTATGGTTACGTCCGTCTCCTTTCACTTCCACTTACTGACTGTCTGGCCCCTCCTCCCTGGTTGTTGTCTAGTGGACTGGATCAGCTCCACCCTTAGGTGGCCATCCATTGAGTCTAACCCTAGCCTCTCCTTGGGGAAGGGAAAAACAGGTATTATATATGTGTTTTGGTGTTGGCACTGGTCTTCTGGGTCCCTGGGGTAGGCCCTGCATCTTTAACAGGATGCAGTTCCTTGTAGCTCTTGATGGCTTCAGGGGCGCTACACATTAAAATACATCCACAGATGAGTCTCTTATAAACTCAGATATTGTCAATAAATCAATCCGAAACTTCCAAAGAACATGACATCATAGTTTTTAAATACCTAGTACTCTTATTGTATATAAACTTTTTACTTTGTAGAATGTAATAAAAATGTGTGTTTTAACATTCTCTCTCTCATTATTCTGGCATTTGGCAAATCTAAATAAGTTTGGTTCCTGATTGACCTAAAACAGGAAAGGTTTATTCTGATTGCATGTCACATAGTGAGAAAAACATGCAGATGTGTCTTTTTAGATAGTGTATGTAAACTTCTGGTTTCAACTGTACAGTCATGGCCAAAAGTTTTGAGAATGACACCAAAATTATATTTTCATATGATCTGTTTCCCTCTGGTTTTTATTTGTGTTTGTCTGATGTTTACATCACATACAGAAATATAATTGCAATCATATTATGAGTACCAAAAGGTTATATTGACAGTTAGAATGAGTTAATGCAGCAAGTCAATATTTGCAGTGTTGACCCTTCTTCTACAGGACCACAGCAGTTCTCCATGGAATGCTCTCAATCAACTTCTGGACCAAATCCTGACTGATAGCTGTCCATTCTTGCATAAGCAATGCCTGCATTTTGCCAGAATTTGTTGGTTTTTGATTGTCCACCCATCTTTTGATGATTGCCCACAAGATCTCAATGGGATTAAGATCTGGGGAGTTTCCAGGCAATGGACCCAAAATCTCAATGTTTTGTTCCATGAGCCATTTAGTGATCACCTTTGCTTTATGGCAAGGTGCTCCATCATGCTGGAAAAGGCATTGTTGGGCGCCAAACTGCTCTTGGACGGTTGGAAGAAGTTGCTCTTGGAGGACATTCAGGTACCATTCTTTATTCATGGCTGTGTTTTTAGGCAAGACTGTGAGTGAGCCAATTCCCTTGGCTGAGAAGCAACCCCACACATGAATCGTTTCAGGATGCTTAACAGTTGGCATGAGACAAGACTGGTGGTAGCGCTCACCTTTTCTTCTCCTAATAAGCTGTTTTAAAGATGCCCCAAACAATCTAAAAGGGGATTTATCTGAGGAAATTACTTTACCCCAGTCCTCAGCAGTCCACTCCCTGTACCTTTTGCAGAATATCAGTCGGTCCCTGATGTTTTTTCTGAGGAGAAGAGGCTTCTTTGCTGTCCTCCTTGAAAACAGGCCTTGCTCAAAGAGTCTCCGCCTCACAGTGCGTGCAGAAGCACTCACACCAGCCTGCTGCCATTGATGAGCTAGCTCGGCACTGCTGGTAGTCCGATCCCGCAGCTGAAACAGTTTTAAGATACGGTCCTGACGTTTGCTGGTCCTTCTTGGGCGTCCTGGAGCCTTTTTGGCAATAATGGAAGCTCTCACCTTGAAGTTCTTGATGATGCAATAGATTGTTGACTAAGGTGCAATCTTTGTAGCTGCGATACTCTTCCCTGTTAGGCCATTTTTGTGCAGAGCAATGATGGCTGCACGTGTTTCTTTAGAGATAACCATGGTTAACTGAAGAAAAACAATGATACCAAGCACCAGCCTCCTTTTAAAGTGTCCAGTGGTGTCATTCTTACTTAATCATGGCTGATTGATCACCAGCCCTGTCCTCATCAACACCCACACCTGTGGTAATGGAACAATCACTAAAGCAATGTTAGCTGCTCCTTTTAAGGCTGGAATGCAATGATGTTGAAATGTGTTTTGGGGGTTAAAGTTCATTTTCTTAGCCAATATTGACTTTGCAAGTAATTGCTGTTAAGCTGATCACTCTTTATGACATTCTGGAGTATATGCAATTTGCCGTTAGAAAAACGTAAGCAGTAGACTTTGTAAAAATTAATATTTGTAGCATTCTCAAAACTTTTGGCCATGACTGTATGTAGGGGAGTTGTGAAATTATATATGTGCAGGACACCATAGGGATGGTCCGAGTGCCGTCCGATTTTTTTTCTTGCATTGGTGGTAGATTTGCATTGGCGAGTCTCGTGTGATATACACCACCATATGCAGCATGCTGCAATTTTTCGTCAATTTGATTTCAGCTGAGGAAAAACTCATAGATGAACACTGCTTTTTTGAATAACATAGGTGCGAGTGCAAAGCGATTTTTATCACATTGAACTCATCTATTTTATACGCACGTAGGAGTGAAGTCTAAAGGGTACTTTACATGCTGTGATCTTGCTAGCGAGATCGCTAGCGAGCGTACCCGCCCCCGTTAGTTGTGCATCACGGGCAAATCGCTGCCCGTGGCACACAACATCGCTAGGAACAGTCACACATACTTACCTGCCTAGCGACGTCGCTGTAACCACCGAACCACTTCCTTTCTAAGGGGGAGGTTCGTTCGGCGTCATAGCGACGTCACTAAGCGGCCGCCCAATAGAAGCGGAGGGGCGGAGATGAGCGGGACAAACATCCCACCCACCTCCTTCCTTCCTCATTGCCGGCGGTCACAGGTAAGGAGATGTTCCTCGTTCCTGCGGCGTCACACATAGCGATGTGTGCTGCCGCAGGAACGACAAACAACCTCGTTACTGCAGATACAACGATTTTTGGTAAATGAACGACCTCTCCAAAATCAACGATTTTTACCTCTTTTGCGATCATTGAAGGTCGCTCGTACGTGTCACACGCTACGATGTTGCGAATGACGCCGGATGAGCGTCACAAACACCATGATCCCGACGATAAATCATTAGCGATCTCGCAGCGTGTAAATGGCCCTTAAGGGTTTTGCTACATGTGACATTCAATTTGCAAATACATCGATTTCTGCAATCCCAATTCAGATGAATATGAAACATTTGCATGAATTTCTGCAAGAAGTCTGCCACATGTGAAAATATACTGATGAGTTATCAGGCAGCTCTAAATTCCACATCAGGTGCTAAGATAGACTGTTAATGTTGAGTATGTAAACCTTTAATGAACTTCTGTTAAATAAAATAGGAGAAATGAACAATATTTGCCAGCTGTGCATATTACTTGCCAAGGATCTTAAAGTCTTCATTTAGCTGTGATTTTCAGTACTCGATGTGGATGTAACAGGTTGTGGTGGATAAATGCTTTAAGGCCTAAAACACACTTCCGCATAAAAAACGTACGTGTAACACGTTCCATTTTTCGGGTCCGTGTTCCATTTTTTATGAGCGTTTCTCCGGTACCTATGACATCCGTGTAATAGCGTATGCTTGCCGTGTATGCGTACGTGTAATGTCCGTGTGGAATGTCCGTGTGTGATGCACAATGTCGTTGATACATGTCGGCTGACAGCAGACAGAGTTGCGCGATGAGAATGAACTCGGGTGAACTTCACCCGACTTCATTGTCATACCGTGGCTCTGTCTGGGTGTGGCGTACTGATTAGCGGTCACCTGTGATGGAATCACCGGTGACCGCTAATCCCCTGAGTGGCTAAAGTGAGCAGCGCGATTTGCACTGCCGTCACTCAGGCTACCCGCGGCCAGCTGGAGTCCTCCCCCCGAGACCGCAACTCACCTGTGACTTCATTGCTGTAACTCAGGCAACTTGCTCTCACAGGTGGAGGATCCAGCGGTGGCCGCGAGTAACCTCAGTGACAGCACAACTGATCGCACTACTCACCTCAGTTGCCGCGTAGAGCTGACAAGAGCGGCGGTGTTCTTCTGCAGCTCCTGTCACCTTCATGTAGCAGAGATGGAAGCGACGTGGGACCTCCGTGGATTACGCCGGACATGGATGGGTTTTTGGGGCTTAATAAAGTGGTGAATGAGGGTATTTGTTAGTGTTTTTTATTGCAAATAAAGGTTTTTTCGTTGTGTGTGTTTATTAATTTTAAATTACAGGTTAATCATTGGGGGTGTCTCATAGACGCCTGCAATGATTAATCTAGGACTTAGTGGCAGCTATGGGTTGCTGCCATTAACTTCTTATTACCCCGATTGCCAACGTACCAGGGCAAATCGGGACGAGCCAGGTAGAGTTCCAGAACTATCGCATCTAATGGATGCGGCTGATATTTTTAGGCTGCGGGGCTCCCCATAATGTGGAGCTCCCCATCCTGAGAATACCAGCCTTCAGCCGTATGGCTTTACCCTGGCTGGTATCAAAATTGGGGGGGACCGTACGTCATTTTTTTTTAATTAATTAATTATTTATTTTACTGCACAATATAGACCCACCCATCGGCTGCTGTGATTGGTTGCAGTATGACAGCTGTCACTCAGCGTGTGGGCGTGTCTCACTGCAACCAATCATAGGCGCCTGTGGGCGGGGGAAGCAGGGAATACGAGATTGATTAATGAGCGGACGGCTTTTTCAAAATAATTGAAGCCGCGTATCTTTGGAACAGCTGTTCTTCGCCGCGCTGATGATTGGGGATCGGTGAGTATGCGACAGGGGAAGATACAGACCGAGCGCCAAAGGGATGATGACTGAGAACAGCAGAAAAAAAGGTAAGTAGACTGACATTTAACAAAACAAAAAAAAAAACGGACATCGTTCGTTTAAAAACGCACACGGACGGTACGTGCTGAACACGGACATACTACGTGTGCCATCCGTGCAGGCACAGACCCATTGACTTTAGCGGGTCCATGCCTGCGTGCTGACCGCCAAAAACGGATATGTCGGCCGTGTGGGAAAACTCACACACGTACTAACCACACGGACACACGTTCCATGTGATTTTCGTGTGTGTGCCATCTACCATAGGGCAACTTTGGTCAACGTGTCTCCGTGTCTCCGGTACGTGCAAAAACATACCAAACACGTACCGGAGGCACGGATGTGTGTTGCAGGCCTTAGAAAAAGATTTTAACAATCTCACTGGGATTTTTTTTGTAAGAATTAGTGATGGGCAGACCCAGACTATAAAAGTCCGGATCTGCGCAGTTTCAAACTTACCCATGTGCCGGACTCGGGCCCTGCATTCTATGTGTTGATCCAGATCTGGCAACTCAGGGAATAAAAAAAAAGGAAAGATGAAGAAAATAAGAATGAAGAAGCGCTTCATGCTTACCGAGGCTCCAGGGCGGCTGTACACTGCTCCGAGGCCACTCATTCACTTTAGGAAAACCTCATTACCTTCATTGCATATGCACTGCTTTCCCCATCCACCGGCTGTCCTAGCGTTTTTGATTGGTTGCCGTCAGTCACGCCACTAGCCGGTGTGACAGCGTCTGCCTGCAACCAATCATAACCAATCTGCGGGTCTATATCGTACAGTAAAAATAAATGAAATGTTTGGCATAGGGTTCTCCCATATTATGATACCCAGCACAGATAAAGCATACGGCTACAGGCTGCAGCCCAGAGCCATGCGCTTGGCTTGGCTGTGTATCAAATAGGAAGAAGTGCATGCAACTTTTTTTTTCTTTTTAACTATCTAAATAAATAAATAAAAAAACAGCATACAGTCCCACTCAATTTTGACACCCAGCCATGATAATGCCCAACACCCAGGGTCTGGTGTTCTCAGGCTGGGGAGACCAATGATTCTGGGAGACCCCCCAGCCTAAAAATAGTAGCCTGTAGCCACCCTGAAATTGTTAGATTCATTAGATGTGACAATCCTATCGCTTTATGAGGCTCTTCCCAATTGCCCTGGTGCGGGTAATTCAGGGTAATAAGGGGTTAATGACAGCGCACAACTGTCATAAAGCCCAAAATTACTGAAGGGTAGGGGCCTATGAGACTTCCCCATCACTAATCCTATAAGTAAAAAGAAATTAAAACAAACACAGAGAAAAATACTTTATTTGAAATAAAATACAATACTCTCTTTCCCCTTTTTATTAACCCCCAAAAGACCCTTGAAGTTCCGCCGTAATCCAAACAACTTCTCACAACGGTCCTAGCTCTGCTGCAACCAAGCCCAAAGATACAGAAAACATGTCCTGTCTCTCCAGCCTCTGGGAAACACTGACAAGGGGAACCCGGTTAGCAGAACTGATGTCACCCAGTTCACCAGACGTCATACCTGAGGTCCCACGGTATGAATTCTGGTGACCTGAAGTACTCTGGCTTAAAGTGCGGGGCCGTACCTTGCACCCCGTCAGCCCTTTAACAGTGACAGTGCTGGCCGGGGGTCATGGAGAGCAGGGCAGCCCCAAACCCCCTCCCCCTGGCCGGCACTGTCATTGTTAAAGGGCTGGCTGGGTTTGAGGTATGACCCCAAACTTTAAACAAGAGTGCTTCAGGTCACGAGAGATCATACCTTGGGAACCCGGGTATGACCTCCGGTGAACTGAGTGACGTCACTATTGTCAGCCGAGTCCCCCTTGTCAGTGTTTCTCGGAGCCTGGAGAGATGGGACATGTTTTCGGTCTTTCCAGGCTTAGATGTAGCAGAGGCAAGACCATCGTGGGACGTCGTGTAGATTACGGCAGAACTTCAAGGGTCTTTTTGCAGTTAATAAAGGAGGGGATAGAGGGTGCTGTATTTTATTTCACTTAAAGGATTTTCTCTGTGTTTGTACTTATTTATTTTTACTTATAGGATTAGTGATGGGGTTCTCATAGACCTCTACCTATCACTAATTCTGGGCTTGAGGACAGTTGTGTGCTTTCATTGACCCCTGATCTTACCCTGATTGCACCGCACCAGGGACTTTGGGAAGAGCCAGGTAAAGAACCGGGACTCTCACATCAAATGGATGCAATAATTTTGGGGCAGCTTCAGGCTGCTATTTTTAGGCTCCCAATAACCATTGGTCTCCCAGCCTGAGAATATCAGCCCCTAGCTGTCGGGCTTTCTCATGGCTGGGTATCAAAATTGTAGAGGGACCGCACACTGATTTTTAAAAATTTATTTAAATATTTCAAAAAAAAATCACATGTGGTTCCTCCTATTTTGATACACAGTAAAGATAAGCGCATGGCTGCAGCCTGTAGCCGTATACTTTATCTGTGTTGGGTATCATAATATGAAGCCAATTTTTTATTTATGTATTTATTTTTACTGTATGATCTAGACCCGCAAACAGCGCCTGTGATTAGTTGCAGGCAGATGCTGTCACACAGGCTGTGTGTCTGACTGCACCCTGTTGGGTGGGGAAAGCAGGGAAACCAGTGAATATGCAAGAAGGTAATGAGTGGCCCCTGAAGTGAATGTGCAGCCTGAAAGCAGCGTACAGCTGTGCCGGAGCCTTGGTAAGTGTAGCGCGCCTTCTCCTATCCCCCTATCACTTCTACCAACATTATTAATCACTGGATTCTGGTCCCCATAGACTTTTATATGGGCACTGGAATCCATCCAGATCCGGATTTTAAAAACTATATAACAGGAACCCGCTGGTCCCGGTTATCTGCGAGTCTACTCATAACTAGTAAGAATGTCTCAAAATGTATCATCAATAATGTGATTAAAGAAATACCTGTATTGTTTCCCCAGGCCAGTATTCAGGACATTGTGCTAATGTCATTACTGATGACAACAGTTGCAGTTAATCCAACCCTTCCTGCATCTATTACAATTTGTCTGCTATGTGGTCAAACAAGGCTGAAAAAACAGGAAATCTTCTGTATTAGTCCTCAACGGATCAATGTAGCTGGGCAGCTGAATCTTGTATGTTTTGATAAAGTAAGTTCAATTTTAATGAAATAATTAAGTTACTCATTGATGCTAGTTGTACTATTTCTCCATGCAATACTGAACACAATTATGACATTACAAAGGACAAAATAAAAGAATTGATGATCACACTTAGGGGTACTTTGCACGCTGCGACATCGCAAGCCGATGCTGCAATGCCGAGCGCGATAGTCCCCGCCCCCGTCATAGCTGCGATATCCTTGTGATAGCTGCTGTAGCGAACATTATCGCTACGGCAACTTCACATGGACTCACCTGTCCTGGGATGTCGCTCTGGCCGGTGACCCGCCTCCTTATTAAGGGGGCGGGTCGTACGGCGTCACTGCGCCGTCACACGGCAGGCGGCCAATAGGAGCGGAGGGGCGGAGATGAGCGGGATGTAAACATCCCGCCCACCTTCTCCCTTCCGCATATCCTATCGGAGCCGCGGTGACGCCGGTAGTAGATGTTCCTCGCTCCTGCGGCTTCACACACAGCGATGTGTGCTGCTGCTGGAGCGAGGAACAACATCGGACCATCGCGTCAGCGTAATTATGGATTACGCCGACGCTACACCGATGATACGATTACGACGCTTTTGCGCTCGTTAATCGTATCATCTAGGCTTTACACACTACGATGTCGCCTGCGATGGCGGATGTGCGTCACTTTCAATTTGACCCCACCGACATCGCACCTGCGATGTCGTAGTGTGCAAAGTACCCCTTAGGCAAATGTAACCACTTTTGGGGAACCCATAGACTATAGACTCCTCGGCAGTTAATACAATGCTTTGCAATGTTGTTCTAAGACACCACTCTATAGTAAGTAAGCAGCTTGTATAACAAAGGGTATTGGCGAGTCTGCGTGATGTGGCCATTTTTCTTTACCCTCTTCTGACATAGCAAGATTATATGCAAATCAAAATAGTCAGTGGAGCCTCTGTTAGGAGTCTCAACACAGAAACTAGCCAGATATCCTTCCGGGAAGGACCTAGCCAAGGAGTGGCTCTTTTTAGGAAACCACCATAACCACCATATGAAGTGGCCCTTTTAGTATATATCCAACTCTTTGACAAGTTTAAAGATATGACAAGGGAAATACCAGGCCAGGTATCCATCCACAGACAGCTGTTTCGGGGTATTGCCCCTAAACAGTGTGGAGTAGGATTCTGGCCAGGTGGGAGCAATGCCTAGTAGACCAACAAGACAAAACAATCACTGATCTCGGGGAGACCAGCCAGAGAAAACACTGCCGGCAGCCAAAGAGGGCGCTCAATACAGTGAAATCCTAGGTGCATTGCCCCCTGGGAAATATGCAAATCAAAAAAGTCTGTGGAGCCTCTGTTAGGAGTCTCAACACAGAAACTAGTCAGATATCCCTCCGGGAAGGTCCTAGCCAAAGAGTGGCTCTTTTTAAGAAACCACCATAACCACCATATGAAGTGGCTCTTTTAGTCAATATCCAACTCTTTGACAAGTTTAAAGATATGACAAGGGAAATACCAAGGCAGGTATCCATCCATAGACAGCTGTTTCGAGGTATTGCCCCTCATCAGTGTGGAGTAGGATTCTGGCCAGGTGGGAGCAATGCCTAGTAGACCAACAAGACAAAACAATCACTGATCTCGGGGAGACCAGCCAGAGAAAACACTGCTGGCAGCCAACGAGGGCGCTCAATACAGTGAAATCCTAAGTGCATTGCCCCCTGGGAAATATACAAATCAAAAAAGTCCGTGGAGCCTCTGTTAGGAGTCTCAACACAGAAACTAGCCAGATATCCCTCCGGGAAGGACCCAGCCAAGGAGTGGCTCTTCTTAGGAAACCACCATAACCACCATATGAAGTGGCCCATTTAGTCAATATCCAACTCTTTGACAAGTTTAAAGATATGACAAGGGAAATACCAAGGCCAGGTATCCATCTATAGACAGCTGTTAGGAGCTTGATGTAACCTTGTTAAATGTGAAATAGTGTAATTTTGGCAAGAAACTGACTTCATACTTTGACAGAGTTATCAATCTATCAGATTACAGACTCTTCTTCTGAAATGCCTAGTTGCTAATCTAGATGCTGAATAATTGCTTACAATGCCATTGAGAATACGAATGAATGGCCCATAACCCAGACAAACTGACAACCAACACCTGTAGAAATAGAACATTTTAATGTAATCTGTACCTCCCCAAAATAATTTTATATATGTGTATATAGAGACAGACCTGGAAAGAGACAGACCAGGCAAAGAGACAGACGGGCAAAGAGACAGACGGGCAAAGAGACAGACGGGCAAAGAGACAGATGGGAAAAGAGACAGACGGGCAAAGAGACAGCTCTGGAAAGGGACCGCTGGGCAAAAAGACAGACCTGGAAAGAGACAGTCCTGGAAAGAGACAGCCCCAGAAAGAGACAGCTGGGCAAAGAGACAGCTGGGCAAAGAGACAGCCCCGGAAAGAGACAGACCGGGCAAAGAGACAGACCTGGAAAGAGACAGACGGGCAAAGAGACAGACGGGCAAAGAGACAGATGGGCAAAGAGGCTACCCTGGAAAGAGACAGACCGGGCAAAGAGACAGCCCTGGAAAGAGACAGCCGGGCACAGAGACAGCCGGGCACAGAGACAGCCGGGCACAGAGACAGCCGGGCACAGAGACAGCCGGGGACAGAGACAGCCGGGGAAAGAGACAGCCGGGGAAAGAGACAGCCGGGGAAAGAGACAGACCTGGAACGAGACTGACAGACAGATAGAGACAGACAGACAGACACAGAGAAAGGGAGAGACACAGCGACAGAGAGAGACAAACAGAGAGACTGATACAGACACAGACAGAGAAACTGATACAGACAGAGACAGACAGAAACTCGAAGAGAGACAGTTACTATCCCGGGCAACACCCGGCTACTACAGCTAGTATATATATATATATATATATACACATATATATATATATATACACACACACACGTAGCTTATGTAAAGGTAGGCCGTATGCAAGACCTAGCTCTCACTGGTTCTCACCTTTCAATTTGTTTCACTTCTTCATCGCTTAACCCCCTTCCTGCAAACTAAGTAGCAACCCCCATTCTAAAACAATGATCACTTTAAGTTATGAGGACAGACTATACAACTCCAAACATTGATTCATTTGGCCACAAATTGATAATGTGACAGGAACAAACTATCCACATGAGTAAAAGGGGCGGTCGGGGGCCATTGTAGTCATGGCAGAGTCTGCTATTCGGCTGTCGTGCAGTCCAGTTTTCCTCCTCTGCACCCCAAACGCCACGTTAGTGCAATGCAGTAATGAGCAGACTTTTTTCTTCATGCGTCACAAGCACAGACACGGTCACAGGTTTTTTTCAACCAAGCTTCTTTACTTGTTAACATCAAATATAGTTTCTTATCTCGCCTGAGGCGGGCACAATCCTGTTGTCTGAAGGGGTTACCAATAGCAATGGATAATTTATACATTTTTCCGGTCGACCGCTTTCCTGGTACTCAGGCTCCTGTTGGGGTTCCTAACCTCCTCTTCCTCTCCTTCAGCTTCACGATCCACAGCAGAATAAACCATCTTTCTGGTCAGTCAGGACCTACTCTTCTCTCAAGAGCCATACTGACCTTTCACTGACTGATAGGATTCGTTAGGTCTCCACCAGGGAATGGCCACCACCCGGGCTGCACTGCATGTCCGGCACCTGGATTTGACCCACAAGGTCATGCTAAATTAAAGTTATTGGGATTTTGCTCCACTACGTCTCTCACAGACGCCGTCTGCTCCTCTCCCTCAAGGACTCTACTCACTCTAACTGACCTCTTAACCGCTCTTTTTCAAACAACTAAGCCCCTCCCCTTTACTAACTCCCTCTAGTCCAGGAGTACCACGTAAGTAGCTCCCACATTGTGGCCATTTAAACACATTACACCATAACATAAGCTTCAAACATTGCATTTCATACACAGTGGATTTGCATTTTCTATGCTGTGACGTCTGAAACACATCTTCTGTGTGGTTTGCACCATGCCATATTTATGGCTTATTTACTGATGTTTCAATAAAGACTCCAAAAATCTTTTTTATTCTACAGTCGGACTGGATGCTGGATTATTTTCTTTACCTGTTGTACAGTGGATTTGCAAGTCTGGATCGGCTGAGCCTTACACCCCCTTACACATGCAGAAGCAAAGGAGTGGCAGACCCTCTGCAGCCTGCCCCCAATTCTTTTAAACAAGGAACCGACCATCTCTCCTCCAGGCAATGTCCTAATAAAAGCAACAGCAAAGCTTCCTCCACAGTGACATTCTCTAAAGATACCTTCCAAGCATGCTGATCATGTTCTGCCTCTTAAAGATAAAGAAATCATGCATCTTGCTGCTCAAATGGCAAATTACACAACTCTGTTGGACAAACCAAGTCAGTTTCTTCCACCAGAGGTGGCAATTCCTGAGAACGTTCCCACTGAACAAGAAATGGATTCAGTAATCAACTTCTTTATATCACATATGAACTATGTTTCCACTCAGACGTTCAAGGGCAAGCGAAACACTAACCACTGTAACACCCTAACCACTTAACGAGATGAGGGTGATAATAAATGAATTGCAGACACTACTACCATGGTATGGCAATCAAAATTTACTTTTCTATTCTTGATCCCATCTTCCTCAATGGCCAGCTACACTACAATGGGGAATAGTTCGAGTAAAGATTCTTATTTCTTAATAAAATTATGTACCCACATTTTTTTATGCCACTTAACAAATGCCCAACTACTTTGATAATAAGCTCCAAACCCATTTTATCCTTTTAAATCTGTAATTGGCTGTAACCCTTCCCTGTGAATCACTGGCTCCATCAACAAGGATCTTATTACGGTGGGGACAATTGCAGTGAAACTAATAATAATCCAATCGTCACCCGAAGTCCTCCAGGCAGATGACAAGACCACAGAGGGCAGGCGAATGGAAACAGCAACTACGATAGATAACTAAAGATGGAGTCGATGGTGTTAACCTCATATAACCAAATGTGAATTGTGCCCTGTTACAACACAGGACACAGGCTAGGTCACGTGTGTAAGAACACGTCAGATCAGGAAGGTAACCCAGTTAATGTCACATGGAAACCTAAGGGATAGATGCTGAACTGGTCATGTGCGTAGAGGTACGACAGGTAAGATAGCTCGGTTAGCATCACAAGTATAAACTTACACACACTCAAAGGTCTGCCACTGGCTCTGCAGACTACAGGTCACATGCGTAGAGAGCACGTCAGACTGAAGAGGTAACCCAGTTAGAGTCACTGGGTACCCGGTGACTGGTAGGACAGTAGCTGACCCTAACCGCACAGCGTTACCAGTATATTGTGGTGCCTGGCACTGCCTTTCACAGTCCTATGCACACATACACCTGTCACTGACTCTGTAGGAAAAGATGGCGCTGGAACCCAAACACACGCAGCACAGTAAGCTGATTGAGCTGCCGTCACATAGAATGATGCTCGTGCACCCTGCCCCAAGCCACATGCCACGTGGTTGTGGCCATACAACAATTGCCGTGTCACCGCTGATATCATGCCGACCAATCATCGGTAACATCTCACGCATGTGCAGTAGCTGGAATCCCACACTTAGTACCTGGAGAGGCTGCAGGAGCCCACACATGCTTGGCAGGGTTGAATGAGCACTTAGGCTCAGACCGGTGTAAAACCTTAGCCTCCTGATGCCTCTCAGCCAAGCACCTGAAGCGACAGGCAGATGGCACTGTGGAGTCGGCCGGTCCTAATGCAGGAGACGAAGACGGGACCGGATCGGTTCGAGGTTCAAGGGAACCCCGAACCGTGACAGATCAACTATAATATGTTGCTAAAAATTTAGCCCAAACTCTTAAGTTATCTTGCAAATCCATATTCAGTCTGACAAAAAAAGATTTCGGGATCCCTAACCCCAGCCAACTGCCTATCGGCATGATGCAGCAAGCAAACTTAAGTTTGCCTTACAAGGCTTGTAGCCCCTTCAAAGTTACCTTAAGCAGTTTTCTGACTTTTCCCACATCTGCTATCAAGTAAGTGAGATCTGCACCACACAAATCCAGGCAAGCAACCACGTCCACAAGATTTTCCTGTGGTGTGCCAAGGTGAAGTAGAGCTATGCCATGCCCCTGAGACTGTTGCCAGTCACTCTCACAACTGGTGTAGTCGGCATGATCGGTCCTTGCTTTGCGAACATCTACATGAAGCTGGGAAGCCTTAAGCTGCATTGAAGATGGCGACCATTCCACAATCTGTCGGAGTGTTAAAAATGGACTGTGGTATAACGGATAGTGGTGCAGGATAAACAAGAAGATGACTGGAACAACCCCTGAAAGGCTATGCCATTCAGAAGAGATGCCACACTTGTAAAGGACAGTCCATAATGAGTAGTGCCTTCCCCCAAAGGGTGCATTGAAAGGAAAAAAAAACACCCATTGGTGAATTACAAACTGGAATGGGCAAAGACTGTGGAAAAACGGGATGATGAGCCCAGAAGAGACCACAACTTGTGCAAGATGGAGCTCTGAAGCGAAATGCCTAGTGGTGAGCAAAGAGGGTGCCATATTGTAAGAGAGAGTTGGAGGAGAAGGAGGGTTTGATCATGATGGACCACAGATCCTGGCTTGAGTGCACTGGGCTCCAGTATGGCGTGCCCAAATTAGGTAGCCCTGGATGGAGTGAATGACAGACTAAAGGCTATCATGGAGGAGTGTTAATAACCAGTTTGCTTGAAGGAGAGAGTCGTGCTGTCTTCCAAGTCCAAACCTGAGTCTACACGTAGCCTTTGTCCCGAGACCCTTAGCTTAACAGGTATGGGGTCACCATTACTGGAGAATGACAGAGGGCAACCTGCTCATGTGGAACCTTCACTAGTGACTGTGAGCTTGGAGTTCTTTCCTGAAGTTATGGTGTACCCCCTACTCCCTTCTCCTCAAGAGAAGTTAGGCCTTCGTTAGGACTAGAGTTGAGCGCGGTTCGTGGTTCGAGGTTCTCCAGTTCTAGGCTCGAGTGATTTTGGGGGCTGTTCGAGATCGAACTAGAACTCGAGCTTTTTGCAAAAGCTCGATAGTTCTAGATAAGTTCGAGAACGGTTCTGGCAGCAAAAAGCAGGGCTTTTTACAGCTGCAGTGTGCAGGAGCCATCGCTGGCAGCCTGCCAGAAGCTGGTAACCAAGATAAACATCGGGTATCCAAGCAAAGCGCTTTGGTTAGTAACCCGATGTTTATCTTAGTTACGTGCAGGAAGCCCACACTTCCCCGCTCAGCTCGCTCCGCCCCCTCCTGCCCGCGGCATGTACACATATACACACACACACACACACACACACACACACACACACACACATGGTCCCGCTCGGCTTACCTGCGGTGATGAAGTCCCGCCATCCCGACCTCAGCGCTGTCACTGTCCTCCATGGCCGCCGCTTGTCACATCACCTCTCGCTTCCGACCCGAGACTGACTAGCGGTGACGTCACGGGCCTGTCGCGATATTTGGCTGTGAAGGCGGTGGTCTTTGAACTCAGTGACAGGGGCTGTCAGTGTGCTGGAGATCAGCGCAGGTAATGTACCTTGCTGACAGCAGCACTTGTCATCACCTGCAGTGACCTGGGCTGACCCATTGATGTTAGCTCAGGTCACTGAACTGCTCTCCCAGCCAATGGGGAACATCCTGCTCTTCATTGACTGGGACAGTGTGGATCGTCATGGCAACCCCTTGGATTACACCAGACCTGGATTTGTTTTTCATTCTAATAAATTGGTTAAATTGGGAATCTTTTGGGGAGTGTTTTTTCAAATAAAAATGTGTTTGCCGTCTATTTTTTTTTTATTACTGACTGGGTTGGTGATGTCGGGTATCTGATAGACGCCTGACCTCACCAACCCCAGGGCTTGATGCCAGGTGACATTACACATCTGGTATTAACCCCATATATTACCCCGTTTGCCACCGCACCAGGGCGCGGGATGAGCTGGGGCGAAGCACCAGGATTGGCGCATCTAATGGATGCGCCACTTCTGGGGCGGCTGCGGCCTGCTATTTTTAGGCTGGGGAGAGTCCAATAACCATGGACCTCCCTAGTCTGAGAATATCAGGCCCCAGCTGTCTGCTTTACCTTGGCTGGTGATCCAATTTTGGGGGACCCCTACGTGTTTTTTTTTAAAAATTATTTATTTAATTTAAAATAACAGCGTGGGGTGCCCTCAGTTTTGGATTACCAGCCAAGGTGAGGTTGCCAGCTGTGGTCTCCAGGCTGCAGCCGTCTGCTTTACCCTAGCTGGCTACAAAACTAGGGGGAACCCTAAATCATTTTTTTTTCATTTTTTTGGCTAAATACAAAGCTAAGCACCCCTTAGTGCCACATGAAAGGCACCAAAGGGTGCTCCACTTTTCCTCCACTTTTTCTCCATTTTTTCTCCACCTTTTCTCCACCTTTTCTCCACCTTTTCTCCACCTTTTCTCCACTTTTTCTCCATTTTTTCTCCACTTTTTCTCCATTTTTTCTCCACTTTTTATCCATTTTTTCTCCACATTTTCTCCACTTTTTCTCCACTTTTTCTCCATTTTTTTCTCCACTTTTTCTCCACTTTTTCTCCACTTTTTCTCCACTTTTTCTCCACTTTTTCTCCACTTTTTCTCCATTTTTTTCTCCATTTTTTTCTCCATTTTTTCTCCACTTTTTCTCCACTTTTTCTCCATTTTTTTCTCCACTTTTTCTCCACTTTTTCTCCACTTTTTCTCCACTTTTTCTCCACTTTTTCTCCATTTTTTTCTCCATTTTTTCTCCACTTTTTCTCCACTTTTTCTCCACTTTTTCTCCATTTTTTTCTCCACTTTTTCTCCACTTTTTCTCCACTTTTTCTCCACTTTTTCTCCACTTTTTATCAATTTTTTCTCCACTTTTTCTCCACTTTTTCTCCACTTTTTATCCATTTTTTTCTCCACTTTTTCTCCACTTTTTCTCCACTTTTTATCCATTTTTTTCTCCACTTTTTCTCCACTTTTTCTCCACTTTTTCTCCACTTTTTCTCCACTTTTTCTCCATTTTTTTTCCACTTTTTCTCCACTTTTTCTCCACTTTTTCTTCACTTTTTCTCCATTTTTTCTCCACTTTTTCTCCACTTTTTCTCCACTTTTTCTCCATTTTTTTCTCCACTTTTTCTCCACTTTTTCTCCGTTCTTTTTCTATGGTCGGTCTACCCATTAGCTCTGCCATGCATACTGTAGCTCTACACCTACTGCACATGTTACTTTATGATTGACATCTCTTTCGTACCAGAGCTGTCTAAGTCTACTCTGACCCCATATTTGTCATTACTATATTGTCCTTGTACTGTATTATGACATTTGTATCATGTGTTTCATTTCTTGCTGTGTTGCAATTTTTTTGCTGCATCCCAATTGTACCTCTACATTGTTCGAGTTTATGTTATTGTTCTCTCACTCTTATGTGATACTGATTATTGTCATTTTTCATGATTACATGCAGATAAGTCCAATCTGACGAAGGCTCAGGCCGAAACGTCATTTGTAACTTGTTTTGGACAAAAACATATATGCTTATGAAAAATTTTTTTTTCTTAATACGGACCAATAAAGAGTGATTTTGCATTACTATCCGTTGTGACTTACTGACTTAGTCTGGGAGATTTAAAGTGCCGAGGTTACTCACTAATTTTATCTATTATTACCTCTGAGCACCTATATACCAGTGAGCAGAGCTTCCTCTACAGTAGTTCTCCTGATTAGGCATGCCTTTACCTCATGAGCAGGGCATTGCAGCTTTGGTAGCAACCATTACGACATGGACTCTGCTGCTGTGGACCTGAGAAGAGTGAGTGCAGATTCATTGCACCCACACTCCTCACATGAAGGGTCCGCACTCCTAGAAAATGGGGGATACGTTCCCTGAGTGTCTCCCCCCCATATTCTAGACGGTCCAGAGTTGTCGTGGGACCCCTTTATTTTTTTTCTTACAATAAATTGGTGAAAGAGGAAATGTTTTGGGGACTGTTTTTTCAAATAAATTTCTTTTGTCGATTTTTTTTTTTTTTTTTGTTAGTACTGACAGTTTATGATGTTGGGTATCTAATAGACGCCATGATATCACAAACTGCTGGGCTTGATATCAGGTGACTTTACAGCTAGTATCAACCCGATTTATTACCCCGTTTGCCACTGCACCAGGGCACGGGGTGAGCTGGGGTGAAGCGCCAGGATTGGCGCATCTAGTGGATGCGCCACGTCTGGGGTGCCTGCGGCCTGCTATTTTTAGGCTGTGAAGGCCCAATAACTATGGACCTTCCCACCCTGAGAATACCAGACCACAGCTGTCCGCTTTACCTTGGCTGGTGATCCAATTTGGGGGGGACCCTACTTTTATTGTGTAATTATTAATATTTATAAAATAATTATAAAAAAGAGCCTGAGGGGACCTCCACATTGGATCCCCAACCATGGTAAAGCTGCCAGCTGTGGTTTTCAGGCTACAGCCGTCTGCTTTACCCTAGCTGGCTATCAAAAATGGGGGGACCCAACGTCATTTTTTTTTTAACTATTTTTTAAATAGAAAAAATTAATGGGCTTCCTTGTATTTTGATTGCCAACCAAGGTAACGGCAGGCAGATGGGGGTGGCAACCCATAGCTGTCTGCTTTATCTGTGCTGAGAATCAAAAATACCGCGGAGCGCTACGTCATTTTTTTAAAGATTTATTTTTACAGCACTGTGATGTCCAGCAATCAAAATACAGGGAAGCCCATTTTATTTTTAGTTATTTAAATAAATAATTAAAAAAAATATATATGGGCTCCCGCTGCATTTTTTGTATTGCTAGCTAAGGGTAATCCAAGCAGCTACTGGCTGCTAACCCCCACTGCTTGGTGTTACCTTCACTGGCAATGGAAAATCCAGGGAAGCATTTTTTTTGCCAAAAAACTACAAAAAAAGGACGTGAGCTTCGCCATATTTTTGTATGCTAGCCAGGTATAGCAGGCAGGTGCTGGAAGAGTTGGATACAGCGCCAGAATATGGCGCTTCTATGAAAATGCCATTTTCTGAGGCGGCTGCAGACTGCAAATCGCAGCAGTGGGGCCCAGAAAGCTCAGGCCAACCTGTGCTGCGGATTCCAATCCCCAGCTGCCTAGTTGTACTTGGCTGGACACAAAAATGGGGCGAAGCCTACGTCATTTGTTTTCTAATTATTTCATGAAATTCATGAAATAATAAAAAAAGGGCTTCCCTTTATTTTTGGTTCCCAGCCGGGTACAAATAGGCAACTGGGGATTGGGGGCAGCCGTACCTGCCTGCTGTACCTGGCTAGCATACAAAAATATGGCGAAGCCCACATAATTTTTTCAGGGGGCAAAAAACTTCTGCATACAGTCCTGGATGGAGTATGCTGAGCCTTGTAGTTCTGCAGCTGCTGTCTGTCTGTATGGAGAAGAGCAGACAGCAGCTGCAGAACTACAAGGCTCAGCATACTCCATCCAGGACTGTATGCAGAATTTTTTTGCCCACCAAAAAAATGACGTGGGCTTCGCCATATTTTTGTATGCTAGCCAGGTACAGCAGGCAGCCACGGGCTGTCTCCAACCCCCAGTTGCCTATTTGTACCCGGCTGGGAACCAAAAATATAGGGAAGCCTGTTTTTTTTAATTATTTCACTTATTTCATGAAATAATTAAAAAACAAATGACGTGGGCTTTGCCCCATTTTTGTGTCCAGCCGGGTACAACTAGGCAGCTGGGGATTGGAATCCGCAGCACAGGTTAGCCCGAGGTTTCTGGGCGCCTCTGCTGTGGATTTCAGTCCGCAGTCATCCCAGAAAATGGCGCTCTCATAGAAGCGCCATCATCTGGCGCTGTATCCAACTCTTCCAACAGCCCTGGAGCCGGGTGGCTTGTTGGGTAATCATGAGTTAATACTGGCTTTGTTTTACTAGCCAGTATTAAGCCAGAGATTCTTAATGTCAGGCACGTTTGACTCGGCCATTAAGAATCTCCAATAAAGGGTTAAAAAAAAAACACCACACAGAGAAAAAATACTTTAATAGAAATAAATACACAGACACATTAGAGACTCCATCTTTATTACCCCCTGTCAGCCCTCCACGATCCTGCTCTTCTGTCTTCTTTCTTTCTAGTGTAGTAGTAGTGACGATTGTAGTGAGGATGAGGTTCCCCAGATCATCACTTGGGGCTGGGGAACCTCATCCTCACTACAATCCTCACTACAATCGGGAAGCAGCGTGCAGCCTTCACTCCGTGAGTGATCAGTGCTGGCTGTCAGCGGTAACAGCGGTAACGCTGACAGACGCGTTACCATAGCAACGGTGCTCTCGGAGCCGCGGTTAGCGGTGACGTCACCGCTAACTGCGTTGCTATGGCAACGGTGATCTCCGTTAATGACCGGCTGTGTCAGCCGGTCCCTAACGGAACGGGGAGTCGACCGTGTGCTAGAGCATGTCGCCTGTACACGGCGATACACATATGTGCACCGTGTACCGGAGAGATGAACTCGCAGGTCCTACATGACGCGTCATAGTCATGTGACCAGTCTGTAGCCAATGAGATAATAGCCACGTGACTGGTCACATGGCTATTTTGACGTCACGATAGGTCCTGCATCTCTGCTGGCAGTGCAGGTCACCGGGAGGATTAAGCGATCATCGGATGGAATAGCGGCAGGAGACAGAGTGCAGAAGGGATCGCGGGGACCGGTAAGTGTTATGGCAATGTTTATTAACTGTTTGTGTACATTTATAATGCATTTTTATGTGTTTGTGATTGCCTCCCATTATAGCCTATTGGTTCGAGTTCAGTTCGTTTAACGTTCGACGAACCGAACTCGAACGGGACCCCCGTTCTGCGAACCGACCTCGAGCCGAACCGCGACCGGTTCGCTCATCTCTAGTTAGGACGTTTCTGAGAGCATTCCGGCTCGATCCCTGCATAGTGCATCTACCCCTTGGAGCTACTCCGGTAAAAGGAAACGAGAAGGAAACCCATTATCTGGGAAGGTGACTGTTAGAGATTTTGTTACTGTGCACTGAATACTATATAAATAATATATAAAAAATGTACTTAAGCTTTGTGCCTATTATCTCACTTATAAAGTTGCATTTGTTGAACTAAAAGAACTGTTCCATGTCCATCTTTACTGCAGACGGGACCTGGTTCACCAATGGCAGAGGCAACCTGCTAAAATGTACCCTCACAAGTGGATAAAAGATTTAACACCAGAAACATTCTTTACTACCCACTCCAGAAAAGTGGTAAAAGATATGATATATGCACAGAAAAGTACAACAATCAACAAAAAATCTCACATCCCAAAAGCAACTCATCAAGTGTATATTTTCAAATTGTGTATAAAACACACACATGGAGTGTCATATTCATAAAATATAAACTTTTGTGATAGAAAAAACAAATAACAATTATATCCCAAAAAGTTTTTTTGATCATCAAAGTTATAAATACCGTAGGTATACAGTATGTTGAGTGCTCCAAAACCAGTATACCCTCAGACTAACAGAAAAAAGAGGGAGTCATGACTATTATGTATTGCATAGCATTACAGATTCATACAGATTCCCAATGTGAAGTTTATCTAATTCAATTTACAGACAATGCAACACTCCTAAAATGAGCTTATCCACATGCACAATTCAAAAGGTGATGCAGAAAGGATAGTTAAACCTAATAATCAAAGGCACAGTCACCTATTCCTCCTATAAGGATATGAACACTGTTCACTCATGGATAGATGAGAATTCCCAGCTGTCAAGAGTTACGAGGGTACACAACTCCCAGTCCTGGATGCGCATATACTAGTGTATATGTGATGCCCTGGACTAGCCAGGTAGTCACAATTAGGCCCCCCGCACAACAACCTTCCCCTAAAAAGGGTACCATCAGCCAACCTAAAACCCTGAGTCACCCCTCTCAGGTTCTGACATACACACCAGGTGGGCAGAACCAGCCGGTTGGCCACGCCCACCGAGGAGTTCGGATGGCCTGAGGCAGGAAAGCACGTCAGTTAGTTAGTTGGTGAGAGGAGAGTGAAAGGGAAAGGAAGGAGAGGAGTAGGGAGAGTGACAGAGGAGAAGAGAACGTCTGTCAGGGGTCTGGGTCGTAGCCCAGACACCCTGTGGCCAGGAGGCAGATGGTGGTGGCCGCCTGCAGGAGCTGGGATTACAGCCGGTGGAACCGTAGGGACCGGGGACGGGCGGTGGCCCGCCGGTACCGAACAGGGGAACCGATTGGAAACCAGAGCACCAGGAGGGGTACTCAGACCCAGTACGAGGCCCAGAAGCCACTGGGCCGAGTTGAATCAACTGATTGAGGACTGACTTGAGGCCCCTTACCATCCAAGGCCTGACTGAAGACAACAGCCCACCCAACAAGGATAGAAAGCCACCGCCAAGGCATAGACATCCAAAGGGCCAGCATCTGCAGGAAAATGGGTTCCTCAGCACACATTCAGCCTGGGAGCAGACTACCGTCGCTGAAGCGTAGGCAGTCAAACACACACACAAAAGGTGCAGGAGAAAGAAGGCAACCACCAGCTCAAGAAAAGGGGAGAAACGCAGCCAGCTGCGGGCACCGTCCACCATCTTTTTTGGTTTACCAGAGACTCCAACGTATTTGTAATAGTGAGTACATCAGTGCCCTCGGGCCAAGCACCGCGCCGCACCGCATCAACACTGCCCTACACCAGCAATTTACAGTGACCCCTCGGGCCCCGGGACCATCACCCCCTACCCACGGAGGGGTTAACACCAAGCTGCGTAACACTGTCCCCGGGAGCCTAGTCAATGGCAGCGGTGGTGTCCATCCATTAACCACAGCGCCGTGGGTGGCGTCACGAACTTTCGATCCCCAAAACCACCTCCCCACCTGCACGCATAGCGCCAAAGCAACGACTCCCCCAACATCCTAACTCCCCTTTAGGCCTGCGCCACACATCCGTGCCTCCGGCACGTGTTTGTCATTTTTTACACGTACCGGCGGCACGGAGACACTTTAACCAATGCTACCCTATTGTAGCAGGCACACACACGTAAAACCACACGGAACGTGTGTCCGTGTGCGTTTGTACGTGTGTGCGTTTTTGAAAGCGCTGACATGTCCGTTTTTTCACCGGCAGCACGGGTGTCACACGGCCCGCACCCGCACCACACGGGTGTAGTGTGGATGCGGTCCCGTGTGACACGCGCCGGAGAAAACACACATGTCATTGAAAAAAAAACAAAACATTAACTCACCTTCTCCAGCCCTCCTGTCTCTGCCGCTGCTGCCTCTTGCTGCCGACCGCCGCTCATTAATCTCATAGAATATTCACTTCACTGCCTGGCAGCAGCAGCAGCGGGGAGACGGGAGGGCTGGAGACCGAGGATCAGCACCACGGACAGCAGCGCGGACATCAGGAAGGACCAGGTGAGTATAATAATTACCGGTTCTACGTGTGCTATCGCGGATAGCACACGTAGAACACACGTGTCACGCACGTACCAGAGACACGTACTTACCTGCACGCAACACGCAGGGAAAATACGTGTCTCTCGGCACGTGCGTGAATTTCACGTGAGTGTGGCAGAGGCCTTAGAGAGAGGCGGCGGGACCCCCGGGTCTGTGGGAAGCTCGAGCCACCCACCGACGAGCACAGATCCGAGCGGCTCGGTACATCAACTATCAACCAGATTCACTGGTAACAATCTAGGTTCTGCCTGGATATTAGTTTTTGCTAGCAATGTCCCCTGTCCAAACAACTGAACCCAGTCAATTGCCACGTCAAAATGAAATAAACTACTGAATTTATTATTTCCGTATTTTTGCCAATGTTAACTGATATACCCCTGGGAAGAGATAAATGGTTGATCAACTGGTATTTATTAGGTTCCTTCTTTGCCACCACCTCTAAAGGTGACACCCTCAGGTTTTTAAGAAGGGGAAGTTAAAATGGCCATGCCATCTGCCCCAAGGAGACTTGTAAAGTTGTTTTTTTTTTTTCGAAAACTACTTTGGAGAACTGTAACGCCAGTCTTAAGTTTTTAATGGCAATAAAACTTTGATGTCAACAAGCGAGATTTTAACCCCATCCTTAAAACCATTTTCTCATAAAACAGGGTATCTAGGTATCTCTTTTGGAAACAAGCCATCTTTGACAGATGAACCGATGTCACCACTTTTTTGGGTGTTATTTCCTCCTTTTTGCTTTCCTCCTCTGAAACATTTGTTGTGCTATGTCTCCACCACAAGAGGAAGATTCATACTTTAGTTTGCACTTGGCTTGAAATTTACACACCCTTCATTGAACAAGAAGCATATTCTTTTTTGCATAGCCACCCAGTGTCCTGACTGCCCTTAGCTGCCAGTGTTTCCTGGAAAGCACTTCCTCCCTTGACCTGATCTGTCACCCTTAACTATAAGGCAATATCTTTATGATCTCAACAAATTTAATGATGATGAAATTGTTTGTAATATCTTAACCACCCTTGACCCCCATACACCCAGTAAGCATCACCGATCATATCCATATAACAAAACAGTGCAGAAACATTTTCCCCAACTACACTTGCAAACAGTGGAAATGCTTGCAACCAGTTGGGGAAGGTACACAGAACCAAGTGATACCTCCTTTTAAAGGGAATTTGTTAGCTAGTTTTTGCTACCTGATCTGAGAGGAGCATGAAGTAGAGAAGGAGTCCCTGAATCCAACGATGTATCACTTAGTTTACTGGGTGCAACAGCTCAGACACAATCGGATTTTATAGATTTAGCATGCAGTAGAGCTGAGAAAGCTAACCATACCAATACCAGGCTCTATTTATACAAAGTCAATAGACTGTGAGCTGCTTATCAGAGGAGGGGGCACAAATCTGTAGTCCAAGCAATGATAATCTTCTGATTTTAAAATAATCATTGCAAGAAAATAACAGCATAGAGCTTGATTAAAAATGCATCTCTCAAAACTGTGTTTTAACCCCTTACAGCATTCCGTCTTCAGTTTACATAGGAAAACCCTCTTGACAGATTCCCTTTAAGTGTCATCTTTCTTAAATCTATCAAGATTAAAATGCTTAATAATAATTTTATTATCATGTTTGCTGTATACACAGCGCTCCAGATATATACAACTTAGGAAGCACTAACAGTGTTCCCCCCTCTGTATCCAGTGATCATGTGATTGCTGGGTGAAGGGAGAAAGCAGGAGCTGCTGGGTGCTTAGACACTCATTTAGCTCTTGTATGAAGCCTGGAAGCTGAATTTCTCCTAACCTGGAGCTAATATACCAAGCCAGTTACAGGGGAAATCAACAACAAAAATAATGCATTAATATGTTCAAATGCCAATCAAATGCCTTTTATGACCTAATGGGAGGCAGAGTGTATAAAATAAATGAAAAAAAAATCAAGAAAACAAATGAAACTAGAATAAAAAACATTGTCAACTGAATTGCTGTTTGACCCCTCCACCAATGAATAAAAAAATGTCCAATACATACAAATATTTTCTTTGGAAAATGCAACTCAATTTGAAATGCTTTTCAGCAGCCCTATTGTGGTTGTAAAAAAAAAAGTGAAAAATAGACAAAAAACTGGAAGTTACCAGGTTACCAACTAGATAGGTTCTGTAGGTTTGTTTGTACCCCGAGTGTATATGTAAATTGGAACAGGAGCAGCAAACAAAAAAAAAAAACTAATACTCATTACTGATTTCTCCAGCCACCTGAGTACCTACTGTACAGTCCTCTTCTTGCTGCCATAGCTCACTGCATCTCCTATGTCTTCACTATAGCCCATCACTTGGTAGTGATGGACGAATCTGGATTGTAAAGTTTGGGGTCCCTACCGGGTACTTAAGCGGGCTTTACACACTGCGACATCGCTAGCAATTGCTAGTGTGACGCCTTGGACTAGCCAGGTAGTCACAGACATAACACCATACACACCCCCTTCCCTAGGCAGTTACAACAGTCAACCAAAACCCCTTGTTTCCTCCCTCCAGGGACTAGTGTCCGCGCCGGGTGGGGCGGAGTCAAGCGGTTGACCCCACCCACCGATGAGTTCACAGGCCTGGAGGCGGGAAAAGTGTCAGATCAGTCTTGGAGGTGAAAGTGAGAGGAGTAAACACTTCAGGTGTCTGAGTAGGAGCCCAGGCACTGACAGCAAGGTTGGCAGATGGTGGTGGCCATCTGCAGGAGTTGGTGGAACTCCGCAGAGCCGTAAGGACCGGGGTCGGGCGTCGGCCTGCCGGTACCGGACCTGGCAAGGGAGTGAAGCTAAGCACACAGGCAGGGCCATCGGACCCCGACCAGGCTTGGAGCCGCCGTCAATAGTCAAATCCGAATGTGACAGGAACCCCAGGGGTTTCCTAACAACCAAGTCCCGATTGAAGGCAACAGTCCACCCAGAGAGGATATACAGCCACCGCCACAAGCTAGAGATCCAAGGGCCAGCGCCTGCGGGCAAAACGGGTTCCTATGGCACCTTTACGCTGGGGAGCGGACTACCGGTGGGCAACCACAGGAGTCAGAACATTTCTAACAGGTGCAGGGAAAGACAGCCACCATCAGCTGCCGGGGAGAGCACAACAACACTGCAGCCGGCTGCGGGACCCGTCCATCTGGCCGCTTTGGTTCACCAACGACTCTGTCAGTGATTGTCTGAGTGAGTACTTCAGTTCTGACTGGCACCGCGCCGCGCTGTCCCTGCAACCCTGCACCCCAGCCATCCAGCCTCCCCGTTACACCACCGGGCCCCGGGATCACCAACCCCCCTACCCACGGAGGGGACAACATCCTAGCTGCACCCTACCATCTCTCCCGGGATCCCCGTTACCAGCAGCGGTGGTGCCATCATCACCAAGTCCCGTGGGTGGTGTCACAAACAATTTCCCTAAACATACCACCCCCCTTTTCACTCACGGGTGAGGAGCGCTGCTCGAGTCCCCGGGTCCGGTCCACCGCTCGAGCCACTGAGCAGCAGCAGAAGCCCCGGACCCGAGCGTGGCGAGCGCGTCCCCTCCGCCCGCGACACTAGCGATGCCGAGCGCGATAATACCCGCCCCCGTCATAAGGCCGATATGTGGTGATCGCTGCCGTAGCGAACATTATCGCTACGGCAGCATCACACGCACTTACCTGCTCTGCGACGTCGCTGTGGCCGGCGAACCGCCTCCTTTCTAAGGGGGCGGGTCGTGCGGCGTCATAGCGACATCACACGGCAGCCGTCCAATAGAAGCGGAGGGGCAGAGATGAGCGGGACGTAAACATCCCGTCCACCTCCTTTCTTACGCATTGCCAGTAGAGGCAGGTAAGGAGATGTTCCTCTTTCCTGCGGTGCCACAAATAGCGATGTGTGGTGCCGCAGCAACGACAAACAACATCGCTAAAAAGCACAAAACAATTTTTTATTTCAGGATGACCTCTCCGCGGCAAACAATTTTGCCCTCTTTTGTGATCGTTTCAGATCGCTCTTAAGTTTTACACACTGCGATATCGTTAATGATGCCGGATGTGCGCCACAAACAACGTGACCCCGATGATAATTCATTGACGATATCGTAGCGTGTAAAGCCCGCTTTAGTGTCTGTGCATGGACCCCAAAAATAGACTTCTCAAGGAAGTCTATGTTACTGTTCAGGTTAAAAAAAATTAAAGGAAAAAGAAATAAAATAAGGAATAAAGCAGGAGCAATATACTAAAGTGGGCTTTACATGCTACGATTTCGCTACAGCGATCTCGTTGGGGTCACGGATTTTGTGACGCACATCCGGCCGCTGTAGCGATGTCATAGCGTGTGACTCCTAGGAGCGATTTTGGATCGTTGCAAAAACGTCCAAAATCGCTTCTCGTTGACATGGGGGTCCGCTGGCAGTTATCGATCCTGTCGCTGGGACGAAGTTGATCCTCGTCCCTGCGGCAGCACACATCGCTACGTGTGACGCCGCAGGAACGAGGATCATCTCTTTACCTGCCGCCGGCCACAATGCGGAAGGAAGGAGATGGGCGGGATGTTGTTATGTCCCGCTCATCTCCGCCCCTCCGCTTACATTGGGCGGCCGCTTAGCGACGTCACTGTGACGCCGAACGGACCGCCCCCTTAGAAAGGAGGTGGGTCGCCGGTCACAGCGACGTCGAAGGACAGGTAAGTATGTGTGACGGGGGTGCCCGATTTTGTGTGCGACGGGCAGCGATATGCCCGTCGCGCACAAACGATGGGGGCGGGTCTCATGCTAGTGATATCGGGCCGGATATTGCAGCATGTAAAGCCACCCTTACTGACTGCCTTGCTCATTAACCCTCATACATTTTTACTGCTCCACCAACCACCGTGAGTCCTGGAGTATGTGATTAGTTGCAGTCAGACAGCTCCCCCACATTTTGTGACAGCGTCTATGATTGGTTGGATCACACACGCTGTCTATGTCCTTATAGTGGTATAAAAATAATTTAAAAAATTGGCGTAGGGTCCACCCATATTATGATATCCAGTGCAGATAAAGCTTACGGCTACATGCCCCCAGCCATGTGGTTATCTTGGCTGTGTATCAAAATAAGAGGCATTATAACAAGAAAAAACTTAAATTAGCTCACCTATGTAGTGCACAGAATAGACTCCAGCAAGTAGAAATAGAAAAAAAACAGCTCTTGTCCCAGAATAAAATAAAAAACTTTTATTCAACAGATAAAATACATTAAAAAAAATGCTTCCATGGTACAGAGCATATGCTAGGAGCAAGGCAACATGTTTCTGACCTTTTGTGGTCCTTAGTCAATGCCTGAGTGCCCAGCTAGATACATTGAGTACATATATAATCAACAAAGTAATTAAAAATTAACACACACATGTGAAAGAAAAAACAACTAGCTGTAGGAAAAGAACACATAAATACAGCACCAAATCTGCATCTCCTGGCAAAATAGTGCTTCAAAACAGCATAACGTTTTGATGCATTTTTTGCTAGGTGATGCAATAAAAGTGCAGGAATTTGGTGAACAAATTTCATCACCAAATCTGCATGTCTTGGCAAAAAAAACGACGGTTTTCTGCCAGGAGATGCAGGTCTAATTGAACTCAGTTCACCTGAGTAGAGGTCACTGAGTTCAATCAGTTCACCTGAGGTGAGGTTACTTGCGGTCATAGGTGGGGTACTGTGGAAACCTCCACCTGTGACCACAGTAAAGGGCTCTTTACATGCTGCAATAAATCTTACGATGTGTTGGCGGGGTCACGTCATAAGTGATGCACATCCGGCATCATAAGTATGATTGTAGCGTGTAAAACCTCCGTGCAATTGCGATTGAACGAAAATCCATTCATCGCATGCACGTCGTTCATTTCTCAAAAATTGAACGTGCGGTTGTGCAATGTTCCCGAGGCAGCACACATCGCAGTGTGTGACACCCCGGGAACATTGCATGACAGCTTACCTCCGTCCGCAGCTCCCGCTGACAATGCGGAAGGAAGGAGGTGGGCGGGATATTTACGTCCCGCTCATCTCCGTCCCTCCCACTCCAGGAAGTGGATGTTTGCCGCCCACAGCGAGGTCGTATGCACGGGTAAGTACGTGTGACAGCTTTTAATCGATGGTGCAGCACGGTCAAAAAATTGAACGTGCCGCACATACGATGGGGGCGGGTCACATCGCATACGATATCGTATGCAAAATTGAAAGGTGTAAAGCAGGCTTTAAACTCAGTCTAATCTCTGCAGTCTAACCTTTCAGACAGCTGCTGCAGGCTCATGAACTGCCCTGGAGTAGCACCTGGTGACAACCTGAAGCTCTAGCCTATCCTTACCATTAGAAACCCTCATGAAAACCAAGTAGCTGCTTAGTTATGTCCCTCCAGGGTAAACCCACCCCTGTGGTACAGTGTGTCCACAGCCCCCATTAAAATAAAAAATGTTTTTTTATTGCAATGGAGCAAATATGGGGAATGAGAAGGTATTGTTTTAGTATTTATTCTGTAGGTGAGTGAAAACTTTTTGGTTGATGCTCTACCACATACAAGTTTTATTCTAGTCCTTAATCATGCAATCATTACGGCAGACCAACTTTTACTATAGAATCCTATGGTGTCCTAAAATAGTTCAGTAGAATCTGTAATTTCAGATACTGCATCCAAAATAAGGATGATAAAATGTGACTGCAATACAAGTGCACCTCAATAAATTAGTATGTCCTCAAAACGTTAATTTATTTCAATGATTTAATACAAAAAGGAAACACATATACTATATACAGTCATTACAAACCGAGTAATGTATTTCAAGTGTTTATTTCTGTAAATGTTAATTATGGTTTACAGCCAACGAAAACCCAAAAGTCATTATCTCAGAAAATTAGAATAATTAACACAAAACACCTGTAAAAGGCTTCCTTAGCATTTGAAATGGTCCCTTAGTCTGGTTCAATAGGATACACACTCACGGGGAAGACTGCTGACTAGAGATGAGCGAACCGGTCGCGGTTCGGCTCGAGCTTGGTTTGCCGAACGGAGGTCGCGTTCAAGTTTGGTTCGGCGAATCGGTTCAGCGAACCACTCGAACCCCATAGGAAACAAGGGGAGGCAATCACAAACACATAAAAACAATTAGAAAACACCCTCAAAGGTGTCCAAAAGGTGACAAACAACTCACAACACAACACAAACAAAAGGAAAGTGACAAGAACAAATTCTCATGCGAAAACAAAACAGCGTTACGAGGAAAAAGAGGACAAGACACAGATATAGGCATGGCACGCCCTTCTAAAATCATGTAAAACACCGCAAGGTGACTACAAGCAGAGTCTCCCTTTTTTCCAAAAATTGGGCCGCACAGACACCCCTTCAGTGGCAGCACTTATGCCCCAGTCGTACACTTAACAGTTAGATTTGCATAAAGCACATTCAAAAATACGCCATACTTAACCGTCCCCAGGATGACACCGGGGTAGGTAGCAAAGTCTTTGCTGAGCCCAGATTTGCTCATCTTGGATCATTTTTAGAAACACTGTAAGCAAGGGTTACTCCAAGCGGAGTCTCCCTTTTTTCCAAATATTGGGCAACATCGACACCCCTTCAGTGGCAGCACTTGTGCCCCAGTCGTACACTTCACAGTTAGATTTGCATCAAGCACATTCAAAAATACGCCATACTTAACCGTCCCCAGGATGACACCGGGGTAAGTAGCAAAGTCTTTGCTGAACCATGACTTGTTCATCTTGGCTCCTTTTTAAAAACACTGTAAGCAAGGGTTACTCTAAGCAGAGTCTCCCTTTTTTTCCAAAAATTGGGCCACACAGACACCCTTTCAGTGGCAGCACTTGTGCCCCAGTCGTACACTTCACAGTTAGATTTGCATCAAGCACATTCAAAAATACGCCATACTTAACCATCCCCAGGATGACACCGGGGTAGGTAGCAAAGTATTTGCTGAACCATGGCTTGTTCATCTTGGCTCCTTTTAAAAAACACTATAAGCAAGGGTTACTCCAAGCGGAGTCTCCCTTTTTTCCAAAAATTGGGCCACACAGACACCCCTTCAGTGGCAGCACTTGTGCCCCAGTCGTACACTTCACAGTTAGATTTGCATCAAGCACATTCAAAAATACGCCATACTTAACCGTCCCCAGGATGACACCGGGGTAGGTAGCAAAGTCTTTGCTGAACCATGACTTGTTCATCTTGGCTCCTTTTTAAAAACACTGTAAGCAAGGGTTACTCCAAGCGGAGTCTCCCTTTTTTTCCAACGATTGGGCCACACAGACACCCTTTCAGTGGCAGCACTTGTGCCCCAGTCGTACACTTCACAGTTAGATTTGCATCAAGCACATTCAAAAATACGCCATACTTAACCGTCCCCAGGATGACACCGGGGTAGGTAGCAAAGTCTTTGCTGAACCATGGGCTTGTTCATCTTGGATCATTTTTAGAAACACTGTAAGCAAGGGTTACTCCAAGCGGAGTCTGCCTTTTTTCCAAAAATTAGGCCACACACACATCCACCCCTTCAGTGGCAGCACTTGTGCCCCAGTCATACGCTTCACAGTTAGATTTGCATCAAGCACATTCAAAATACACAAGCATTTACTCTCCCCAGGATGACACAGGGGTAGTAAATTCCTGGTGGATCCATGACTTGTTCATTTTGTTGAACGTTAGTCTGTCCACATTGTCACTGGTCAGACGCGTGCGCTTATCTGTCAACACACACCCAGCAGCACTGAAGACACATTCTGAGACAACGCTGGCAGCTGGACACGACAAGTTCTCCAAGGCGTAAGTGGAGAGCTCTGGCCATTTTTCAAGATTTGAAGCCCAAAATGAGCAAGGCTCCATTTGCAAAGTCATGGCATCGATGTTCATTTGGAGATACTCCTGTATCATCCTCTCCAGCCGTTGACTATGTGTCAGACTTGTTGTCTCTGGTGGCCTTGCAAAGGACGGTCTAAAAAAATTATGAAAAGATTCCATAAAATTGCTGTTACCAGCACCAGATACGGTGCTACTGGTACGGGTAGACTGTTGAAGATGTCGAGACCGTCCCATGTTTCTCAAGTTACAACTGGGAGAGTCACTCCGTGCACCACGGTTGTTTGGTGGAAATGCCGAGCTAAGATAGAGTAACAGCTTTTGCTGATACTCCTACATACGTGCATCCCTTTCTATGGCTGGAATTATGTCACAAAATTTGGACTTGTACCGGGGATCTAATAGTGTGGCAACCCAGTAGTCATCATCACTTCTAATTTTGACAATACGAGGGTCATGTTGGAGGTAGTGCAGCAAGAAAGGCGCTCATGTGTCTTGCGCAGCCATGCGGACCAAGTCCACGCTGTGCTTGTGGCATAGAGGTGCTAACCGTTCTTTCTTCCTCTGACATCTCCCCCCAACCTCTTTCAACTGAAATTTGACCAATGTCCCCCTCATCCGCTGAGTCTTCCATGTCCATGGACAGCTCGTCCTCCATTTCTTCATGTTCTCCTGCACCTTCCTCAACATTTTGCCTGCTACCATGCGCCGTTGTTAATCTCTGTCCCCTATGGTCCCATGCCTGCCGCCTTGGTGATGATGAACGTCTGGACCTTGGTGATGTTGTTGTCCCTTGCACATATGAATCCTCCTGTACTTCCTCTCCTTCCTGTTGTCCCACCCCTTGACTCCGAATAGTGCTTAGCGTGTGCGCCAGCATGTAAATGACTGGAATTGTCATGCTGATAATGGCATTGTCAGCGCTAAACATATTCATCGCCATGACGAACTGTGCAGAAGGGTGCATACGTCCTTGATCTGAGACCACTGCATGAGGGTGATCTTCCCCACCTCTGCATCTTGTTGGCCCAGGCTATACGTCATGACGTATTGCACCAGTGCTCGGCGGTGCTGCCACAGTAACATGTGGAGAGTAGAATTCCAGCAAGTCGGCACATCGCATTTTAGGTGATGAACCGGCAGGCCGAAAGACTTCTGGAGCGATGCAAGTCGCTCAGCTGTGGCGGTTGAATGACGGAAGTGAGCAGACAGTTTTCGTGCCCAGTTCAGAAGGCCATCTCGGCCGGGATAGTGTGTAAAAAATTGCTGGACAACAAGGTTCAACACGTGAGCCTTACAAGGCACGTGTGTCACCTTGCCCAGGCGAAGGGCCTGCTATTTGCTATTATAATAGCTTAGTAAAAATGAGCTTGAGGGTGCAATGCAGAGGTGCTGGAAATTGCTTGGCACCAGTGGGACACTAATGAAGTCCAACAGCCACTTTTTGGATGCCACTAAGTTTCATCAGTGTTTGCTATTATAATGGCTTAGTAAAAATGATCTTGAGGGTCCAATGCAGAGGTGCTGGAAATCGCTTGGCACCAGTGGGACACTAATGGAGTCCAACAGCCACTTTTTGGATGCCACTAAGTTTCCTCAGTGTTTGCTATTATAATAGCTTAGTAAAAATGAGCTTGAGGGTGCAATGCAGAGGTGCTGGAAATTGCTTGGCACCAGTGGGACACTAATGAAGTCCAACAGCCACTTTTTGGATGCCCTAAGTTTCCTCAGTGGTTGCTATTATAATTGGCTTACTAACAATGAGCTTGAGGGTGCAATGCAGAGGTGCTGGAAATTGCTTGGCACCAGTGGGACACTAATGGAGTCCAACAGCCCCTTTTAGGATGCCACTAAGTTTCCTCAGTGTTTGCTATTATAATAGCTTAGTAAAAATGAGCTTGAGGGTACAATGCAGAGGTGCTTTAAATTGCTTGGCACCAGTGGGACACTAAAGTCCAACAGCCACTTTTTGGATGCCACTAACTGGCAGCACTATTCTCAATTAAAATGGCTTTGCAAAAATGTGCAGGAGGGGAGAATGAAGAGGTGGTGGGACTTGCTTAGAACAAGTGGCACAATAATGGAGGACAGCAGCCACTCTTTGGATGGCACTAACTGGCAGCACTCTTTTAAATTAAAATGGCTTTGCAAAACTGTGCAGGAGGGTAGAATGCAGAGGTGGTGGGACTTGCTTGACACAAGTGGCACAATAATGGAGGACAGCAGCCACTCTTTGGATGGCACTAACTGGCAGCACTCTGCAATTAAAATGGCTTTGCAAAAAAGGGCAGTGGTACAGTGGCCGGGTTGTGGGTCAGTGTAGAGGAAAGGAAGCCTCACTTTCTATCCCTCCTAATGGTGAAATGCAGCAAGGAATTCCCTGAGCTTAGCTACACAGACGCTGTTATCTGAAGCTGTAAAAAGCGTTTCCACGGACCTGACTGTCACCTATGGCTCTGAGCCTGCTGTTATTAGCCCTTACAAGGGCTAATAGAAACTTCTATCCCTATTCTGTATAGCGCTGTGTGTATAGCGTACACAGCAGGATCGGCGACAGGAGCTACGTGAGCGGTGACTGACACCCAGACGCAGAAGGCAGATAATGGCGTGCTGGAGGAAAATGTCCGTTTTTATAATGCAAGGACATGTGACATGGACAGCCTAAGACACATGCCCTTGCTTCTCTGGCAAAAAGTACACTTAGCCGTGTGTGTGTCTGGGATTGGCTGACATGCTGGCCCGCCCCACTACACGCGCGCTTAGGGAAGGAAGAAAAAAAAAATGGCGATCGCCATTATCCCAGCAGCAGTGATCTGAACGCGCAGCCCCCGCACACGATACGCTGAAATTTTATAATAGTGTGAGTCACAGAGTGAAAAGCCAGCTAGTAATTAGCTAGGCTTTTTGCTGAACCGTTCTCGAACGTAACTTGAGCTAACAAACTTTTAGCAAAAAGCTCGAGTTCTAGTTCGATCTAGAACACCCCCCAAAATTACTTGAACCGCGAACTGGAGAACCAAGAACCACAAACCACGCTCAACTCTACTGCTGACTTGACAGAGGTCCAGAAGACAGTCATTGACACACTCTACAAGAAGGGTAAGCCACAAAAGGGCATTGCTAATGAAGCAGGCTATTCACAGAGTGCTGTATCCAAGCATATTAATGGAAAGTTGAGTGGAAAGAAAAAGTGTGGTAGAAAAGGTGCACAAGCAACCAGAATAACCGCAGCCTTGATAGGATTGTTAAGAAAAGGCTATTCAAAAATTTTGTGGAGATTCACAATGAGTGAACTGTTGCTGCTGGAGTCAGTGCTTCAAGAGCCACCACACACAGATGTATCCAGGACATGAGCTACAACTGTCGCATTCCTTTTGCCAAGCCACTCATGACCAATAGACAACATCAGAAGCGTCTTACCTGGGCCAAAGAGAAAAAGAACTGGACTATTGCTCAGTGGACCAAGGTGTTGTTTTCAGATGTCAGTAAATTTTGCAATTCATTTGGAAATCAAGGTCCCAGAGTCTGGAGGAAGAGTGGAAAGGCCACAATCCAAACTGCTTGCGTTCTAGTGGGAAGTTTACACAATCAGCAATGGTTTGTGGAGGCATGTCATCTGCTGGTATAGGTCCACTGTGTTTTATCAAGACCAAAGTCAGCACAGCCATCTACAAGGAAATTTTAGAGCACTTCCTGCTTCCCTCTACTGACAAGCTTTTTGGAGATGGACATTTCATTTTCCAGCAGGACTTGGCACCTGTCCACACTGCAAAATTACCAATTCCTGGTTTAATAACCACAGTATCACTGTGCTTGATTGGCCAGCAAACACGCTTGACCTAAACCCAATGGAGACTCTGTGAGGCATTGTCAAGAGCAAGATGAGAGACACCAGACCCAACAATGCAGACGAGCAGAAGTCTGCTATCGAAGCAACCTGGGCTTCCATAACACCTCAGCAGTGCCACAGGCTGATCACCTCCTTTCCACGCCGCATTGATGCAGTAATTCATGCAAAAGGAGCCCCGACCAAGTATTGAGTGCATTTACTGTACATACTTATCAGTAGGCCATCATTTCTGAGTTAAAAATCATTTTTTCACTTGGTCTTATAGAATACTCTAATTTTCTGAGATAATGATTTTTGGGTTTTCATTGGCTGTAAGCCATAATCATCAACATTAACAGAAATAAACACTTGAAATAGATCACTCTTTAGGGTGCTTTACACGCTGCGACATCGCTAATGATATATTGTCGGGGTCACAGTGTTTGTGACGCACATCCGGCGTCGTTAGCGACATCGCAGCGTGTGACATCTAGGAGCGACGATCAACGATTGTAAAACGGCAAAAATTGTTGATCGTTGACGCGCCTCTCTTTTCCATAATATCGTTGGTGGTGCATGCCGCTGGTTGTTCGTCGTTCCTGTGGGATCACACATCGCTATGTGTGACACCGCAGGAAAGACGAACATCTCCTTACCTGCGTCCACCGGCAATGAGGAAGGAAGGAGGTGGGCGGGATAATCCGCCCGCTCAACTCTGCCCCTCTGCTTCTATCAGATGGCTGCCGTTTGACGTTGCTGGTAAGTCCGTGTGACGGGTGTAAGCGATGTTGTGCGCCACGGACAGCGATTTGCCCTTGACGCACAACCGACGAAGGCGGGTACGCTCGCTAGCGATATCGATAGCGATATCGCAGCGTGTAAAGTGCCCTTTTATGTAATGACTCTATATAATATATGTGTTTCCCTTTTTGTATTGAATTACTAAAATAAATTAACTTTTTGATGATATTCTAATTTATTGAGATGCACTTGTACTTACCTGAAAGTGACCTTGGATCCAAAATATTTCCACATCACCATATCATGTTTCACTTAATTTTTTTATATAGACTGGCACTTTGACAGAAGACGTCTTGGATTTGTACGGTGTTCTTCCTTGTGAGAAAAGCTGGTAAGTTTTTCAATTTGTGGCCAATGCAATAATTCAATGGCATAACGTTTACTCTTTTTTTAAATCAACAAATTCTGCTCTCCTCTTTAAGTGAGCGCTACTCAACCCCCTATTTCACATAACCCTTTCTCTACCCCTGTGTCTGCTGTATTTACTAGTTTTAAACAAAATTTTCTAGTATTTTCTCTAGAAATTATAAATTTAAAATTAGTTAATCAATTTTATGTGCTCCAACATATTTTTAGTTTTCAGGATATGACATTTTTCACTTCTTCTAATAATCTATACTGGTGTCCAATACTTCAAGCAATGACAAGTTGCCACTCGCTTATCATATTGGATGGAAATTTACTGGGAGATCCATTGGACTTAAAGATGTTTAATGGAACAGGTTGGGTAAGTCCCATATGAAAAACGCATTTAAATGTTAACATTTTATAAGATTATTCCATTGTGTTCTATTTTTGTACACCCATGTCAAACGCCAATTGTAAAAAGTTAAGACACTGTATAAAATTTAAATAAAACAAGAATGCAATGGTTCAGAAATGTTTTAGGCTCTGTGCGCACTAGTGCGTTTTACCCGCGGATTTACCCACGGATTTGCCGCGGAAATTTCTTGAGAAATGTCTGCAATCTTTGTGCAGACATTTCCCAGCAAATTCTATGAGAAAAAAAAATAGCTGTGCGCACTGTGCGGATTTTTCTCAAGAAATTTCCTTGAGAAGAATTTCTTGAGAAAATTTCTTGAGAAAATGAACATGTCAATTCTTTTCCGCAGGTACCCTGCGGATTTCGGCAGTACAGCCTGCAAAATCCGCAGGGAACCACCCGCGGGAAAATCGCGGCTATTCCGCGGCTAATCCGCGGCAAATCCGCATGCGGATTTGGTGCGGATTTTTTCCGGAGGTCCGGAAATCTTTCACTCCCAGAAGTTTCTCAAGAAATTTTCTTGAGAAACTTCACATTTCTAGTGCGCACATAGCCTTATAGCCATATTTTATTCACACCAGAACATAAAAAACAGCAGATGAAAGTTAGACATTTTTCTTCATTTTTCCTTCATTAAACAAAATAACTAATTTAGAAATTGATGGTTTTTACACATTTCATAAAAGTTGAGACAAGGTTGCTGGAAAAGTAATTGGTACCAATGAAAAACAGCTGGAAGGTGTTGGTGTGATGCAGAAGCAGAGTCTCTCAGGGTAAATATAGTCAGAAGTTCTCCAAAACTGTGCCAAAAAATTGGAGAACAATTTCAGAAAAATGTCTCCAAGGTAAAATTGCAAAAACTATCAGTATCTCATTATCTACTGTACATAAAATTATCAAAAGATTTCTAGATCCCGGAGAAATTGATGTGCACATTGGACAAGGCCGACAGTCAATATTGGAGGCTTCTGAACTTAGGCATTGAAGAGTTGATGTCTGCTAGCCTGCTGGTTATCTTTTGAATCACATGTTGTGGGAGACCTATCACATTTATTCCCCTCCTTTTTAAGATGGAGCTAACCCGGTATGTGTGCTGTTGTGTTCCTGTTGCTAGTGATTTACTGTGTGCTACTTGGTGTGCTGTGGAAATCCTCTCTTCATCTGGTTATTTCCTCCATGCTCTTTATTTCCTCCTGATCATGTATTGTATTATATCTCCATGTGTGCTAGCTGTGTGATAGTTTTGGTTTCCCCATTTGTCCATATCTGCAGGTTTAACCACCCCTGTCCTGGTCCTCCCCTGGGGTGGGGGAGTGGGGTATTAGATGAGGGCTGGTCAGGATCAGGCCAAGGAAGGATTCACCATTAGATGTATCTCTGGGAGTAGGGACAGCTAGATACCTCTAGCCTTAGAGCCAGTCTAAGAGCTCCAGTCCCCTGTTATCCTCTCACATCCCATGACAGAAATTATGTGATTTGCAGACTTCTGGACACATTCTGACCAATGTGTCAGGCCTTACTCAATTCACTTGTATTAATTAAGGCTGTGCACATCTAGTTGGCATGTATGTGTAGTGACTCTGAACCCATCAGGGCACTACCAGGTACTGCATCCTGCCAAAGATGCAGGGCCTACCCCCAGGGACCTGGAAGACCAGTGCCGGTAACAGCAAAACACATTATATTCCCAGTTTTTCACCCATCCCCACAGACTGGTGACAGATTAGATTTGGACCCAATGGATGGCTACCCAGGGGTGGAGCCAATCCAGTCCACTAGACAATGACCAGGTGGGAGGGGACAACAGTTAAAGTGAGAGTTAGTAAGTGAGAGGAGACGAATGTAACTGCTCTGACACAGGAGTGTAATGGAGACCTGAGGGCCCAGGCGTTTGGTTGCCGGATGAGTACAGCAAAGTACTCCCGGAACCATAGCACTGATGAGGCACAAAGCCCTAGGTCAGTCAAACGCTCCAGGCAGACCTGATAAAATCTGCACAGTGAGGGGACCCTCCAGGACCTCACTGACCTTAGAAGTCTAGCAGTAACGGGAGGACCATGGACCAGAACGGAACACCAACCCTACAGGGTTCACACTGCCCACCGTATGGACCAGAGACTGAGAGATAAACAGGAGGGGACCCCAAGATGCTCCAAGCCATGGGGACCTATCAACTTAAGAAAGGTGCAGGGGAAAGAATCCACCAGGTCACCAACCGGCACTGGGACTAAGGGAACCAGAGATGAATACCAGCCTTCCTCTGGGTACCAGTTACCATCTACTGTGAGTAAAGAGAAACAGTTACACCCAACCCCTCATGTGTTCTACCTTTCTTTCCGCGCCTAACTCCATCACCAACCCCCTGGGGCCCCGGACCTACTTGCGGAGGGCCCAACATCCAGGCTGCCCTCACATCAGTCCCAGTGGAGAGACTGTGCAGAGGCAGTTCCATCATCATATCTGCAACCCGCAAGTGGCATCACGACATAAACTTTATTAACTATCCCCCTGTGTATAACCCCTTTTTAAAGGGACCCCCAGAGTCACGGAACCGGGCAACGGCCACCCAGTGACACATCCCAGTAGTACACTGCCCGGGACTGAGTACCCCATAGCCCTGGGCAGCACATATGCAATTCACATACTTTCGGCACACATCTGCCCACTCCTGCTGCCAGCAAACTACGGTAGTTACCTGAATCAATGTCCATCACAGAATTTACAGCACATTACCTGCAATATTTTAGTTTTCAAGAAAGGCATCCAGGGCTCCATGTACTTTTTTAGTGAATCAACTATTACAATATCATGTGGCAGAGAGTTCTATAATCTCACTGCTCTTACAGTAAAGAAATACCTTCTTTTCTCTAGACCACATATGTAAAACTGTGACTCATAGGCCAAATCTGTCTCGTAGGCCATTTTGAGGGGCTATTCTGTATGGAGGACAATAGGGGCCCCTTATTTTGTATGGAGGACTATATGGGGCATATTACTCTGTATGGGGGACAATTTATGGACCATGAAGATGTATAGAGGTCTATGTGGGGCCCATTATTCTGCAGAGAGGGCTATGTGGGGGCCATTATTCTGTATGTCAGACTATGTGAGGCTCATTATTCTGTATGGAGGATTATTTGGGGTCCAATATTATGTAGACTAGACTACGTGGGGCCCATTATTCTCTATGTAGGACTATCTGAAGCCCATGAATTGCTAAGTTTGACATACCTGCTCTAGACGTAGAGGGTGCCCCTTTTTCACGATCGCAGGCCTATGTTTGCCTATAAATGCCTATAATCTTCAATGACCCCACTGCCCCACCACCGTGCGGAGCTGCCGCCCCACCACCGTGCGGAGCTGCTGCCCCACCTACTGTCTCCTCCCCAAAATTCTTTAGAATTTAAGTCCGCAAGGGCAGGGTCCTCTTCCCTCTGTACTAGTATGTCTATTGTAACTTGTATATGTTTTCTGTATGTACCCCCTTCTCATGTACAGCACCATGGAATCAATGGTGCTCTATAAATAAATATTATTATTAATAATAATAATAATAATAATGTTTAAAAAGAGCATTAGAAAAATCTCAGTACTGTCTCTTGAGATTTTTGTAGATTGGACCCCCAACCTTCACAATCTCTTTTTATTTTTTTAAGTGAAATTAAAAAAGTATTTAACTTTCAACTTATGAGATGCGTTTTTTATGTTCTGTTGACAATCAAATATGGCTATATGTTTTCCAAATAATTGCAATCTTGTTTTCTTTACATTTAACACAGCTTCCCAACTTTTTTGGAAGTGGGGTTATTTTTCAGACCTATTTGATAAGGTATCTGGGCATTTATAGCAGTCATTTGTTGTATTTATTAATGTAGCTCAAACTAGTAATAGTTTCCTAATTACTAGGACTTTGAATATTGAATGCAGGCTATTGCTGACTAATGTAAATTGTGCACAATAGAGCAGAACAAGCAAAATATTCATAAAATACAAGAATGGTTGGACATTAGTGTAATGCAAGACTCACAACATATCATTGATAGTGATGGGTCGACCAGCAGATACCTAGGATCGGCTGGTCCATCTGAGTTTAAAAAAACAACCCAGTTTGAGCTCAGAATTGATCCCGGATACCTGGCTGGATGCTGGTCCCTATATAAGTGTATGGGGACCCGAATCAGGTGCATAAAAATGGTGGTAGAAGAGATAGGGGGATTGGAGCAAGTACTTTATACTTACCAGTCTCCTGCACGGCTGTAATGCTACTTACAGGACTGCTCGTGATCCTTCATATGTATGCACTACATCCCCCACCCACTGGCAGTCCCTGCATTTGTGATTGGTTGCCGACAGATAGCACCCCCACTCTGACAGTCATCGTGTTTTACTGCTTTCAATCACAGGCGCTGTCTGCATATCTATATTGGTGTAAAAATAAATAAAATTGGAGTAGGGTCACGCCATATTATGATAGCCAGTACAGATAAAGCATGCGGTTACAGGCTGAAGCCCCCAACCATGTGCTTATACTTGGCTGTGTATCAAAATAAGAGGGACCGCATGTGGCATTTTTTAAATATTTCAACATTTTTGACACCCAGCCATGATAAAGCACACAGCTGGAGGCTGGTATTCTCAGGCTGGGGAAACCCATGCTTATTGCCCCCCTCCCGACCTAAGAATAGCAGCCTGCAGCTGCCCGGGTTTGTTGCACACCGTTTTTTAAAATTAAATAATTTTTTAAAAAGCCGCATGCAGTCCCTCCTATTTTGATACACAACCAAGATAGGCACACGTATTGAGGCTGCAGCCTATAGCCATATGTTTTATCTGTGCTGGGTATCACAATATGGGGGACCCTATGCGGTCTGGCTGCAACCAATCACAGATCTTGGGAGTGACGGTGGATGGTGAAGCAGTGGATGAAGGATAATGAGCTGCTCCGGAAGCAGTGTAAGCATACCGCAAGCAGTGTTACAGCCGTGCAGGAGAATCGGTAAGTATAGCGTGCCTGTTTTCTCCTTTTTTTCTTTATTTTTCATTTATCTTTTTTATTGCATGAGTTGCTGGATCTGGATCGCTAACCGGAGTTCCCTGAGAACTCCGAGCCCAGGGTCAGTGCTCGGGTTCTTTTAAACCCTCTTGGATCCGGACTTTTACAGTTCGAGTTCACCCATCACTAATCATTGACCATTAGCTGGACATGAGATACTTGTTTCTTTACTCTGAAATCTGATGACATATCTGCTTTTACAATACAAGCTGCACATATTATTAGATAGATCCATTACACTGGATATGGCTTATGTACAGTCAAAGTACTCAAAACCACATCCAAGAAGGTTATTAACTAATTAAATAAATAATAATTTACATTTCATCTAAAAATGTTGCTTTAGCCCCAATTATTTCACTTTTACAAGAAAGAAAACAAAATGGAACAAAAAATGTGTTATCCAGTTTCTTATGAGCATGCTGATAGCCCACAAGTGGTCAGAAACTTCTATTTGGACAAGTGGGAGGGCTTGGAAGGGAAGGAGTGCTATTTGAATTTCGGAACACAAGTTTGGCTGAAACAAATTGCGGGCACCATGTTGCATTTGCAGGGCCCCTATGGTACCTAAACTCTAAAAGCTTCTCCCCACAAGTGACTCCATTTTGGAAACTAGACCCCTCAAATATTTTATTGAGGGCTATAGTGAACATTTTGAACCCACAGATATGTCACAGAATTTGATAACATTAGGTCATCATATTCAAAAATTTTCATTTTTTTTCACAAAAATGTTGCTTTATCAGCAAATTTTTGACTCAAAAAATGTGGTTCAGAGGAAACCCTTGATGGAACCCCTTACTATAATGAGGCAGATGGAGACACCATGGATTCTTTTTGGCTTGTGTTTCACTGGTGTCCATCTTTTTAGGCATGCATAGAGCTGTCGTCGTCCACATTTATGCTATAAAAAGATGGTTCATTGTCTGGCTGGAAAAGAGACCAGACAGAGACAGACTCTCCATCTGCCTCATAAGAATGAGTAGTTCCTGTGACGGGGTATGCAACAGAGCAGTGAGGGACGACAGACCAAGGAACAATCCAAAGGGCTTTATTGGAACCACAAAGAATAAGCAGCAAACATAAATATAAATCCTTCAAATCTGCAAGGAGTCCACAACAGAAAAACAAAAGATCCAGGGGCACCGCCTGGTATTCCGATGCCAGGGGAATTAGGGCAATGGTCCTTATATGAGTTCCTTGAGTCCAACAGGTGAACAACAAAACGCAATCCCACGTGGCCGCGGATCTCCAGTCTGTAACAGTCCACACACACAGACCCCAGGATCCAGCCTCAGCTATGGATCCTAGTCCTTCTCCAGCCGAGCTCCAACTAACTGAACTAACATGTTCTTCTCTCCTGGGATCAGCCCCTTAGTTGGGCATACCTCCCCCTGGCCATTTGATGCATGAATGGACTTTAGACTGCTGGCTCTGTTCTGTTTACCAAGTTGTAGATTGGAGAAGTCCCATGCTGAGAAGAACAATAGATATGCAACCCCCACCAAATCAATGACAATAGCTATTGCTGAAGCCTGAGTGCAATATGATACAGGCTGGGGGAAGGTATAGTCACTTACATCCCAAGACATAGTATTACAGCAAATACAGTGAGAAGGTAAAATACATCACATGGCATCTTATACAAAAATATGGAATGGAAAAAACTACATACATCATGACAATTCCTTCCCCTCCCAACTTGTGTACGTACTAGGGACCTCTACAGGTCACTGGTTAAGTACACACAGGCAGAGCGTTACTTACATGTGGCTTCATGCAGCCACGAATTGGCATCGTAGCTCTCCCACATCATTGCCCAGGAGAACAGCTGCAGGCAGACCACCCATCACCCCAACCACACATCGCCTGACCCCAAAACCAAAGTTCAGATCCACAGTGGCTGTGGGAATAGTCCTCCATTGTCCACCCGCCAGTTCAATGACAATCCCAGGTCCTCTATGGATTGCCTCAGGCCGAACCACTCGGGGATCAGCCAGTGTGAGGAAAGCACCCGAGTCACAAAATCCAACAAGTCTCTGTCCATCCAGCACAACCTCCTGCAAGTGCTTACCTCGATGAGCAGAAGTCGTCATAACTGCGGGTCGCACCCCGTAAACTCCTGGTGGTGCAACATGGGGGGCTGAGTCACTAGGCCAGTCCTCACATAGCGGTGCCACATCTTCCTCCATGGCGCTGGGCTGTAAATAATTAACAATCCGATTGGGCGCAGGATCAGTCCTCATTTGAACAGCTGGGCAGGAGACTTGCCGATGCCCTGGCTGTCCACATTGATAGCATCTGAGCTGGGTCTCCCTCCATCCAAGGCGTCCTCTTGGGTAAGGGGTAGGGGAACTTGGAGGCCGGCTCCCACCTGAAGGTGCTGTAGGGGTTTGAGGATGATTCCTCCATGGGCTGGCTGGGCATGAGGCCTGCAAATGCCCGGGATGCCTACAAACATAACACCTGCGCTCTGTTACTTCCTCTCCCCGGCGTATTCCAGAAAGTGCAGTAGAAGCAACTGGAGGCACATTAACACGGGTATCAACATGTGGTGGCTTAGAGGAACGGGGAACAATCGGGACAGAATAACTGGGGGCATCCGGTGTTGTGGAGCTGTTAGGCGTCTCTCCATCCTCCAACAGAACCCTCCACTGAGGCTTGATGGTGAGAGCCTCATCAGCGAGAGCAGCAGCTTCCTCCACTGTCGCTGGTTTTCTCTCACGCACCCATTCCCGGATCTCAGCGGGGCACTGGGCAAAGAATTGTTCTTTTAGGATGACCTGCAGGAAGGTCTCCCAAGATAAGGCCTCCTCTGCCTCCAGCCAGCGATTACATATTTGTTTGAGTCTATGAGCATATATCTTAAAAGACACTTCCCCATCACAGGCTAAAGCACGGAACTGAGTCCTGTAAGTGTCTGGGGTCACAGCATAATGTTCTAGAATAGTCTGTTTAATATCCGCATACTCACAGTTCCACCGAGGGTCCATAGCTCTATAGGCTTCAGCAGCTCCCCCCTCTAGGAGCCCAACCAGATGCCGGACACGCTCCCTGTCCGGGACTTCCATTAATCGACACTGATGCTCAAAGTCCTGGAAGAAGCCCTCAATGTCGCCTGCAGCCTCATTAAACGGCTTAAAGTCTTTGCGGGACACTTTGGGAAGTTCCCTCATGATGGGTGCTGGGGTTACAGTCTGTCTGGAACCTCTCGCGGCTTCCACAGCGAGCTGCTTATCCAGCAATGCCATCTCCTCCATCCTGCGCTCCTTCTCTTCAGCTCCACGCATGGCCTCCCTCTTATCTTCTATGGTGGCCTCATCTCCAAGCAGTGCCATCTTTTCCTCATACCACACAACCCATTGACTTTTTTGGGTATTTACCTCCAGCTCCCGTCTTTCTTCCGTTTGCTGTGAGGATCCTTCCTCCACGTCATTTTGAGAGCAGACTCCTTCTAGCGCCTCAATCAGCTGCTCCTTGGAGAGTCCTTTGAAACGAACTCCTACTTCACGGGCCTTTGATTGCAGGCTCCCCAAAGTCCAGGTCTTGTACTCTGCAGTGCTGGTTAATGATGTTGAGCCATTGTCCTCCATTCCTTCTGCTCTGATCCCACCGCTGCCACCAGTTTGTGACGGGGTATGCAACAGAGCAGTGAGGGACGCCAGACCAAGGAACAATCCAAAGGGCTTTATTGGAACCACAAAGAATAAGCAGCAAACATAAATATAAATCCTTCAAATCTGCAAGGAGTCCACAACAGAAAAACAAAAGATCCAGGGGCACCGCCTGGTATTCCGATGCCAGGGGAATTAGGGCAATGGTCCTTATATGAGTTCCTTGAGTCCAACAGGTGAACAACAAAACGCAATCCCACGTGGCCGCGGATCTCCAGTCTGTAACAGTCCACACACACAGACCCCAGGATCCAGCCTCAGCTATGGATCCTAGTCCTTCTCCAGCCGAGCTCCAACTAACTGAACTAACATGTTCTTCTCTCCTGGGATCAGCCCCTTAGTTGGGCATACCTCCCCCTGGCCATTTGATGCATGAATGGACTTTAGACTGCTGGCTCTGTTCTGTTTACCAAGTTGTAGATTGGAGAAGTCCCATGCTGAGAAGAACAATAGATATGCAACCCCCACCAAATCAATGACAATAGCTATTGCTGAAGCCTGAGTGCAATATGATACAGGCTGGGGGAAGGTATAGTCACTTACATCCCAAGACATAGTATTACAGCAAATACAGTGAGAAGGTAAAATACATCACATGGCATCTTATACAAAAATATGGAATGGAAAAAACTACATACATCATGACAGTTCCTACTGGGGGTTTTGTCTGAATCACAGTTTTGTTGGATTTACATGGATAACGCTCAGCGAAGAGCACAGGGTAAATACCAGCCAAACCTTATTCTGATTTTTGGGAGGCAGAATGAAGAAATTGACAGCATTGCAAGAATAGTACCTATTCTTAGGGGTACTTTACACGCTGAGACGCTACTTTACAGCTGTCATCCACAGGATTTCCACCTGCAGGATTGCGGTATATACTAAAAATGGCGCTGAGGAATTAGGCCCCTCAATGACAACTGTTAAAAGGCGTATTGGCGTTCGTTAAGGTGTTAATTAAAGTTCTACTATTTTGTGAACACAGCCAATATGCAAAACTATGTAACTCAATGGCTATAAACTCTAAAGAAATTGGGTATAGTCTGACACAGCAGTTATGTGCAACTCCCATGTACTGTATATTCTACTGAATGTCATAGTACTAACAATAAGCACAAACAAAACCAAGTGAATGTCAAGTCTCTATGAATTTACTAAAGCTGACAAAGTCAAACTATTGGCAATTTCTTTCATATGGTTCTCCTAATTTGGCCACTGACACTGTAGATCACGTGAAATCCGGTCCTGTGCTGAGAACTGCATCCCCCAAGGAGAGGGGTATAGTCGGACAGTCGGGGGCCTAGCGTCAGTATCTACTGGCTGAAACTCAATAAATTCCACACTCACAGAAAGGTCAGTGCTCCCTCAGGCAGAAAGGTATGTCTGGGTGGCCTGGGCACAGTCGGGATAGGCTGTTTAGTGGCATACCCCCCTTGTGCTAGCTTGAAGTGCAAGTCTGGAAGGAGAGGCCTGTAGGTGACATAGGGTACCCAGGTGCCAGTGATATGGACTGCTGCAAAATTATACATGGAATTGAAAATGTAAGGAACCCTTATGGGAAGAATACCGGTATTGGCTACCGACCAAGATGTTGCTGAAGACCAAGGAAAATAAAGTTGTTTTGTTTTGAGAAAAGAGACTGTTGCTGGGCTTTATTTCCTGTGGATATGAATGTGGTGTCACCTGCGACTGATATGGAGTACTCCTGTGTGTGGTGCAGTGACAGGGAGGCGAGGGATTAATGACAGGCTGTGCTGTGACTTATTGTTCCCCCTGCACTCACGATTATAATCACTGCCTGCCCCGTGCCCTGCACCACAAGCTACACATGAGAATATCAACAGAGATTTGACAAAGCCAAATACCAGTAAGTTGTTAAAAAAAAAAAAAGTAGCTTTACTTGTAGTATCACATATGAAGAAGACACAAAGCCCGCAGCATCAAAAGTGCAATAAAAACGCATGTAAAAAAAAACTCATTCATAACCAGAATGAAAAATCACAAGAAATGTATATAACAGGTGCAGATATACCTCAGCATCAAAAACTAACAAAATATTCATCATGTGAGAGTAGCTTAAAACTCAATGTACCCGTAAGAGTAATATTGCAGATTTCAAATCCGAACGGCAAGTCAGTTTACGCAGAATAAGGAGCAGCACGGTGGGCACGATATTTCTGTAAATCCATCCACTTTGCAGGAACTGTAAGATGCTGCTTTTTTTGTGCGGTGAAAGTACCAAACATCAAAAACTAACCAGAAACTCATAATAAACTTATTTATAGTGGAAGATTAACTCCGGTACACCATAGGAAATAATCATTTAAAGAGTTCAATTTTTCAAGCAAAAATTATTTTATTAACCCAACCAACTGCATTCAGAAAGGAAGGAGATCAATGTTTCGGCCTAGTGGCCTTTTTTAAAGGTCTCTACATGCAAAGAAAATAAAGAAAATGAAAACATTGAATGGCAAATGTTTCCACCGTTATACAAACACACTATGAAAAATGCGTATTGGGAAAAGCCCCCCCATAATGTGCTCCCTGAGAAAGAAAATGCCATCAAATAGCACCCATGCTTTCACAGGAAGTGGAAACAGCTGTATGAACACTGCGCATGTGCCCAAGCTGGCAAAGATGTTGATGGATCGCCGGAAAAAGACAAGCTTGCAGAGTCAGCACATTAACTGAGCATGCGCGTAAATCTGTAAATCTGTCGTGATCAGCCGGAGACAAGAGGAAAAAGCTAAAGATAAAAAAAGCATAGTGCGCATGCATCAGGGTAATACAGGATTGCTTAGAACTATCTACAGCATGGGTCCCCAATTCCAGTCCTCAAGGGCCGCCAACAGTACATGTTTTCAGTATTTCCTTAGTATTGCACATGTGATAATTTAATCACCTGCACAGTTGATGATTCCAACACCCTTGCAATGCTAAGGAAATCCTGAAAACATGCACAGTTGGCGGCCCTCGAGGACTGGAGTTGGGGAACCCTGATCTACAGTATATGGTACCCTGTAAGAGGCTACAGAGGAGGGTATGCTTGCGTGAGGACAGATAAAAAGATGAATACACATTGTGTGGTAGACTAAAAGATGGATATCCAGTATATCAGGATATAGACAGACTGGGGAGAGAGAATGGGACAACTCTGTAAAGAAAGATTACATAAAGAGAGGGGACAAAAGGGGAAAGAAAACAACACATAAAAGGTATAGAAAATCAGGATATGCAACAGACATTAAGAGCATTAAGAGGACAAGGAGAAAAGGATAAACATAAATGAAAACAGCACATAAAAGGTATGGAAAAAACATGATATACAACAGATATAAAGAGGAAAAGGAGAAAATGCTAACTATATATCAAAAATAATATAACAAAAAACTGAAAAAAGAAGAAGAGAAAAAAGGGGAAAAAAAAGAGAAAAGAGAGGGAAGGGAGAAAAAAAAAGCAGAGCTGCTTACAACATTTGTATGAGACCTAAAAACAATGAAAGTGAACGTTAATGTACATCCATAAAATTAACAACTAATACCAGTATATATATATATATATATATATATATATATATACATATATATATAATATAGGAGTAGACTGTCATTTAGCCACTATCAATAAAATATTTTATATATGCTATACAAACCCAACGGTTCCAGGGTTTGAAGGGTAAATATCCAAAAGGCCTCCTGGACTTTAAGGCGGGCTTTGCACGTTGCGACATCGCAAGCCGATGCTGCGATGTCGCACGCGATAGTCCCCGCCCCCGTCGCAGGTACGATATCGTGTGATAGCTGGCGTAGCGAAAATTATCGCTACGCCAGCTTCACACGCACTCACCCGCCCTGTGACCGTCGCTCTGGCCGTCGCCCCGCCTCCTTCCTAAGGGGGCGGGTCGTGCGGCGTCATAGCGACGTCACACGGCAGGCGACCAATAGCGGCGGAGGGGCGGAGATGAGCAGGATGTAAACATCCTGCCCACCTCCTTCCTTCCGCATATCCTACGGAAGCCGCGGTGACGCCGGTAGGAGATGTTCCTCGCTCCTGCGGCTTCACACACAGCGATGTGTGCTGCCGCAGGAACAAGGAACCACATCGGACCGTCGCGTCAGCGTAATTATGGATTACGCCGACGCTGCAGTGATGATACGATTACGACGATTTTGCGCTCGTAAATCGTATCATCTAGGCTTTACACACTACGATGTCGCATGCGATGCCGGATGTGCGTCACTTTCAATTTGACCCCACCAACATCGCACCTGCGATGTCGTAGTGTGCAAAGCCGCCCTAAGTCTTTCAGTCCTATTGCCACTTCGTCAAGACAAAATGTATCTGTTCCAATATTTGATACCTTAATAGTGCTCCTGTATGTCCCCTAGATACAAAATGTGTCGGTATAGCGAGCATGGTTTTCTTGCACCTCATAGTCGATTTATGTTGCGAAATGAGATCCTAGATATGTTGTGTGGTCTCACCCACATTTCCGAGACTGCAAGGGCATTTAATAAGGTAATCTACATAAGATGATAATTAAGCTGAAGCAGAGCATATAACATTTTTGTGCAATTTTTGCTAGAATTCTGGCACATCCACCCCTCCATATTTCCATCTCAGCCAATCATGACTGAATTGAGAATATCTGTATTTTTTACCAGCTAAGTGCACACAGATGTTATGTAGGAAGTCACTCCAATTCATTATTTTTGGAGCTTTGCAAAAAGTCGACCACAGTCTGTTTTGACTATTTTCAAAGTAAAGTTACATTCACACATTTGTGCAATGCGAACAATATGCGTACTTTCGTTTTTTTGTTTGTTTTTCACCTATTCATTTTAATTAATAGATAGAGCTGCAAAAACACTAAGGGGTACTTTGCACACTACGACATCGCAGCTGCGATGTCGATGGAGTCAAATCGAAAGTGACAAACATCCGGCGTCGCTGTCGATATCGGAGTGTGTAAATCGTTTTTGATATGATTAACACACGCAAAAGCGTCAAAATCGTATCATCGGTGTAGTGTCAGTCATTTTCATAATTATGGAAGGACCGATGTTACGATGGTGTGTGAAGCCGCAGGATCGAGGAACATCTCCTACCTGCGTCCTGAGGCTCACGCCGGCTATGCGGAAGACAGGAGGTGGGCGGGATGTTTACGTCCCGCTCATCTCCACCCCTCCGCTTCTATTGGGCGCCTGCCGTGTGACATCACTGTGATGCCGCACGACTCGCCCCCTTAGTAAGGCCAGAGCGACGTCGCAGGGCAGGTAAGTCTGTTTGAAGCTGCTGTAGCGATAATGTTCGCTACGGCAGTTATAACACAATATCGTATGTGCGACGGGGGCGGGGACTATCGCGCTCGGCATTGCAAGCATCGGCTTGCGATGTCGTAGTGTGCAAAGTACCCCTAAGAATTGACATGATGCACCTTGGCAAGTAGGGCTTGAGTAAAGCTCAAAATATGTATGGAAAAAAAAATACATGGAAATAAAATTCAGACATCTCATTGATTATACTGTTAATGTAAAACAGTGCACCAAATGAGCTGCATAAAATACATAGCAAAAATGCTATAGAAATGCCACATGTGAACCTAAATATAACCTGTGGTTGAATCATAGAGATAAACTGATTCAGACGTGAATTGTTTTTATGGGAATAACCCTTCATGAATAAATCAGAATTTAATTTTTTAAACAGGAACTTGAGGATTACAAGGTGAAAATCAGAGAAAATGACCCATGTAATAGCTGCACAATGGTAAAACCTGGACCTAAGGCTGCAAAGGCAAGTTAATTCTATATTCCTGTTTTTGCTTTCATAATGGTTTTCAGAAAATGTTTAAAGGCAGTGTTACACGCTACGATTTATCTGACGATATGTCGTCGGGGGTCACGGATTCCATGACGCACTTCCGTCATCGTTAGCGACGTCGTTGCGTGTGACACCTATGTGTGACTCCGAACGATCGCAAATAGGGTGAAAATCATTGATCGTTGACACGTCGTTCACTTTCAAAATATTGTTCATCGTTTGGAATGCAGCAGACATATTGGTACGTTTGACACCCTGCATCCACACGACCGCCTTGGGCAAACAATATATATCGCTGAACGATTTTGCGTCGCTTGTGAGATCGTTACGTGTGACCGCTAATAAACGACCTATGAGCGATCTCGGCAAATTGTAACTACGATCTGGGCGTGTCACATCGCTAATGAGATTGTCAGATAAATTGTAGCGTGTAAAGCGGCCTTAACCTGGTGTGTGTTCCTCACTATGTTTATTACCTTTAATATCATTAGTATTAAAGGGAAGGTTCAATCCTTAAAACTAAAGATAAAAGCAGTCCAACTTGGTTTAAAATAATAATAATAATAATAATAATAATAATAATAATAATAATAGATACAAACCACTTCTCTTCTATCAGGATTCCCTCCATAGATTTGTAAATTGTGACATTGGCTATGTAACCACTGCAGCCTATCACTAACAGCAGTGATGATTCCTTATCCACCTCTATGGCCAGTGATTGGCTGCAGAAGACACATGGTATGAGATCATTAAGTGAACATAAATGTTTGTATCCTACACCATGAAAGGCTTTTTTTTTTTTTTTTAAAGAGTTATAATGAATATTAATATTAAATGCATTTTAAGGACCAGTCCCCTTTTGGACTTAAGGACTAGCTATTATCAATCAAGCAGCAAGTTGGCTTTCAACACTGCCTGAATTCTGAGCAAACTGTCATATTCAAAACGAAAAACTGAAGGGGGAAAAAGTGCAATAGGGTCTTATCCAACTTGCATGTGTGCCGCCCCTGCAGCGGATCGAACCGCTCGGATCCGTTTGTGATGATTTCTCATGGCTCGAGGGTCTCCGGACCTGGGGGCTAGGGACCCCACTCAAATGGAAAGGGAGTATTACAGGGGATTCGGTATAGTTTGTGACGCCACCTGTGGTGTACGGTAATTGGGAGTACTGCCACTGCCATTGGGAGTACCCGGGGTGATGGAGTGGACAGCTAGATAACGTTACCCTCCACGGGTAGGGAAGGCCCCGGGGCTCTGGATGGTGGGGTGCAGGGGAGCGCAGGCTTGCTGGAAGCAGGGGATGACCACGTACTCACTCAGACCGGATATCGTGGTGCTGGATGATGTTTTGTAAAGTCATTACACACACAGGCTGCAGGTGAACCAAAAGTCCCAGTGCACCACTGCTGCTTGGGAAGAGAGCACGTCCAGGTATCTGCTCATAATAGTATTGCTGTGCTGTGTCCCATTTTAGTCCAGCCTCTCGGGAGCTTCAACTCCTCGGCCCCTCACACTCTGAGGGCCACTACTTCACTTTTCCTGGGGGCTCCAACCCCCGGCTCCCTCTCCCTTTGGACAGTTTCTGCTTCACTCCCTCTCCTTTTGCTCCCCTGGAGCTCACTGACTTGTCACCTCCCACCAGTCTGCTTAACCTTCGGTGGGTGGCCCTTTCCTCTCTAGACCTACCCACTGGTTTGTCTGTTCTGTACTGGTGTGAGTGTGGATTGGGGGTTTGCATACAGTTGTTAGCAATACCACTGGGTGGAACCTGGAACCAAGAAGGGTGGGTTCTGCACTATAAGGACAGAAGTGCAGTTCCCTGCGACACCCTGACTAGTGCAAGGGATTCACACATGCAAAAGGGATAAGGGAATGCGCTCACTTTATGGGGTTGTGTGTCACACAACCTGATTCAAAGCATGTAATCAGCTGCTGCAGAGTCCACGCGCTTAACAAACCAAAGCAGATCAGGAACAAAAAAGATGGGGAGCTAATACTGCGCTGCCAAAGATATGACAAACATCCAAGAAAGATTGAATGAAGGGGGTTTTATTCTAGAATTAGTATTAGAATTAGAATTAGAACCTAGAATTAGGTTGGAATTTGTAGTACACAGGAAGAAAAATATTTTTCCACCACCAGGAACAAAAACAGTAACAATGCAGTTACATGACAAGAATCTGCATAAATAATCATATGCTAAATAGTTGCAAGTCAAATTTATGTATGAGATAGACAAGATGATTGTCTATAAAATGAAAATAGTCTCACAATCAGGGCCGTATTTGCCATTAGGCACTTGAGGGCACGTGCCTAGGGCGGCGCCTTCCAGGGGGGCGGCGCCCAAACCAAAATTTAAAAAAAAAAAAAAAATTATTTTTTTTAAATCTTCCTCCCTCTCTCCTCCAAACTCTTTATTAAATCCGGGGCCTTTTTGGAGGAGGGAGGGAGCGCACAGTCATTTATAGTCGCGTCTATAACACGCGACTATAAATGACACTGTGAGCGTGCCGGCACTTACTTCCGGGGTCAGAGGAGCTGTAATCAGCTCCCCGCCCCGACGTGCTGCCGTGCGCTCACTGTGCAGAGGTCACAGGAGCGTGAGGCCGCGCAGAGGAGGACGGGAGCCGCCGCCGCCGCCGGAGATGGAGCCGCTGCCGGAGATGGAGCCGCCGAGCAAGATGTCAGATGCCGCCGCCGCCGCCACCGCCACCGCCACCGTGGAGAACGGGAGATGCAGCCTGGAGCAGGTAAGCGCTTTACAGCCGAAGACAGCGCCGAACAAGCAACCCGGGGGGGGCGCAACATGGAGGATGGGGGGATGGAACATGATATGGGGGCGCAACATGGAGGATGGGGGGGATGGAACATGATATGGGGGCGCAACATGGAGGATGGGGGGGATGGAACATGATATGGGGGCGCAACATGGAGGATGGGGGGATGGAACATGATATGGGGGCGCAACATGGGGGATGGGGGGGATGGAACATGATATGGGGGCGCAACATGGAGGATGGGGGGGATGGAACATGATATGGGGGCGCAACATGGAGGATGGGGGGATGGAACATGATATGGGGGTGCAACATGGAGGATGGGGGGATGGAACATGATATGGGGGCGCAACATGGAGGATGGGGGGATGGAACATGATATGGGGGCGCAACATGGAGGATGGGGGGATGGAACATGATATGGGGGCGCAACATGGAGGATGGGGGGGGATGCAGCATGATGTGGGGGCGCAACATGGAGGATGGGGGGGATGCAGCATGATGTGGGGGTGCAACATGGAGGATGGGGGGATGCCGCATGATATGGGGGCGCAACATGGAGGATGGGGGGGATGCCGCATGATATGGGGGCGCAACATGGGGGATGGAACATGATGTGGGGGCGCAGCGTGGAGGATGGGGGGGATGCCGCATGATGTGGGGGCGCAACATGGAGGATGTGGGGGCGCAACATGGAGGATGGGGGGGATGAAGCATGATGTGGGGGCGCAACATGGAGGATGAAGCATGATGTGGGGCGCAACATGGAGGATGGGGGGATGAAGCATGATATGGGGGCACAGCATGGAGGATGGGGGGATGAAGCATGATGTGGGGGCGCAGCATGGAGGATGGGGGCGATGAAGCATGATGTGGGGGCGCAGCATGGAGGATGGGGGGGATGAAGCATGATGTGGGGGCGCAACATGGAGGATGGGGGGGATGAAGCATGATGTGGGGGCGCAACATGGAGGATGTGGGGGCGCAACATGGGGATGGAGCATGATGTGGGGGTGCAGCATGGGGGATGGAGCAGAATGGGAAAATGAGGGAGGGTGGTGGACAGTATAGCAAATGGGAGTTACAGTATGGAGAATGAGAGGCATGGTATGGAATATGGGGTAGCATGGGGGGGGGGGCATGGTATGGAGAATGAGAGGCATGGTATGGAGAATGGGGTAGCACGGGGGGAGGCATGGTATGGAGAATGGGAAAGCATGGGGGGTACTCTGTATGGAAGGGGAACCATGGTGGGCTTGGTATGGAGGGGGCTTGATATGGAGAAGGGGCAGCATGGGGAGCGCTCAGTTAGGAGCCTGGAAGGGCTGGGTATACATAATGCGAAGCATAAGGTTCATTATAGAGTGGGGACATCATGAGGGGGACAGTGAAGTGGGGGCTGCATGGAGAGGTGGGGACAGTGGAGGTCATAGTTCATAAGTGAGGAAGGTCTGGAGGGTATAATTCAGTGGTGAGGACAGTGGGGATTTCATGTGAGGGGGCAGTGTAGTGGAAATGTTATAGGAGAGAATGTGGGGGATGTATACTGTAAGTGACACGGTGTGTGGTCATTCTTTGTGCTGTGAGCTCAGTGATGGGCAGTTATTTATTCTTGGGCACAGCCTTGGGCTTACTTCGGGTGGTTACTCTTTAGTGAGAATTATGAGTCTGTCACCAGGTTTTTGCCACCTAATTTGAGAGCAGCATAATGTAGGGGCAGAGATCCTGATTCCAGTGTTGTCACTTACTGGGCTGCTTAGTGTAGTTTTGATAACATCACTGTTTAATCAGCAGTAGTTATCATTACAGGACTACTTGGTGTGCTGCAGGTAGTCCAGCATATTCATGAGCTCTGTATAACTGCGAGATCTGCAGCAGAGAAAACTACAGCAAACAGCTCAGTAAGTGACACATTGCTGGAATCAGGGGCTCTGTCTCTACATTATGCTGCTCTCAGATGGGGGAGCAAAACCTGGTGACAGATTCCCTATACGGGCACCATTGCAGTATGTGCTGCAGCAAACCAAACAAGAGGGGAGTCTTGGGAGACGCAGGACAATGTGTTGCTAAGAGCGATGACATTTTACTTTTACTCCCAAAATGGCAATTAATCTGCAGACACATTTATACAGGGGACGTCGCTCTGGCATGTACAGTTTTACCTTAATATTATATATATGCAAACTGTTCTGTCCCCCCGGTTGTGGCCGATGTCTTGGTGCAGATGTGCACCGTCCTATTTGCATATTAAAGACAGTCCCTCGCCCTTAGGTGAGTCAGTGCTGTCTAAAATTACTTAGCATTTCTGCACGTGTCCTGACACTGGAGGAGCAGAGTAGCACTCCAAGTGTCAGTGTGGGTGCGCCTGCAATGTGACTGCAGTGTCCGCGTGGGTGCGCCTGCAATGTGACTGCAGTGTCCGCGTGGGTGCGCCTGCAATGTGACTGCAGTGTCCGCGTGGGTGCGCCTGCAATGTGACTGCAGTGTCCGCGTGGGTGTGCCTGCAATGTGACTGCAGTGTCCGCGTGGGTGCGCCTGCAATGTGACTGCAGTGTCCGCGTGGGTGCGCCTGCAATGTGACTGCAGTGTCCGCGTGGGTGCGCCTGCAATGTGACTGCAGTGGGTGCGCCTGCAGTGTGACTGCAGTGTCCGCGTGGGTGTGCATGCAATGTGACTGCAGTGTCCGCGTGGGTGTGCCTGCAATGTGACTGCAGTGTCCGCGTGGGTGTGCCTGCAATGTGACTGCAGTGTCCGCGTGGGTGCGCCTGCAATGTGACTGCAGTGTCCGCGTGGGTGCGCCTGCAATGTGACTGCAGTGTCCGCGTGGGTGCGCCTGCAATGTGACTGCAGTGTCCGCGTGGGTGCGCCTGCAATGTGACTGCAGTGTCCGCGTGGGTGCGCCTGCAATGTGACTGCAGTGTCCGCGTGGGTGCGCCTGCAATGTGACTGCAGTGTCCGCGTGGGTGCGCCTGCAATGTGACTGCAGTGTCCGCGTGGGTGCGCCTGCAATGTGACTGCAGTGTCCGCGTGGGTGCGCCTGCAATGTGACTCCAGTGTCTGCGTGGGTGCGCCTGCAATGTGACTCCAGTGTCCGCGTGGGTGCGCCTGCAATGTGACTGCAGTGTCCGCGTGGGTGCGCCTGCAATGTGACTGCAGTGGGTGCGCCTGCAGTGTGACTGCAGTGTCCGCGTGGGTGCGCCTGCAATGTGACTGCAGTGGGTGCGCCTGCAGTGTGACTGCAGTGTCCGCGTGGGTGTGCATGCAATGTGATGCAGGTACGTTCTGACACCTGGTTGCTGCCTGTATTTGACTGCTGATTCAATGAGGAAGGTTGTTGAAGTGAGCAGACAGCACATCACAGCGCCGTGTCCCCCTCCTCACTGTGCTCCTCCTGTGTTGGATGCACACATGCACTGACGCTTGGAGTGTGCCGCTGTGCTCCTCCTGTGTTGGATGCACACATGCACTGACGCTTGGAGTGTGCCGCTGTGCTCCTCCTGTGTTGGATGCACACCCGCACTGACGCTTGGCGTGTGCCGCTGTGCTCCTCCTGTGTTGTGTGCACACCCGCACTGACGCTTGGAGTGTGCCGCAGTGTTGGGTGCGGTGCAGCAGGAGATCTGGTGTTACGGTGCTCACTCTCACCAATGGATCACTATTAAGACAAAGGCCTGGCTAGTATTTTCCTATATTCGGTGGTATCGGTGCACCCAGGCTTAGGCCGCGCAGAAATGTCCTCATTTTCATATCAAATAAATGTGGCTTTTTCAGTGAACATTAAAGGGAACCTGTTACACCCTTTTTCAATTTTAAACTGCCCCCCCTCTTGTTAGTGATGCAATGTAAGTGATGCACATTTTCTGACTAACAAGACAATGGAGCAGTTTAATATTAAAGGTCGTGACCAGTTCCTTTTAAGCTGAACTCTATGGGTGGGTTTATTTCTCCACAGATCATGTCCCCCATATAAATATTTCTGCGGTCTAGGTGTCATTTTGGGGTGACAGATTCCCTTTAAGTCAGCTTAAAAATCATCTCACCTGACGAATGAAAGTTTTGCTCGTGCATCGGGTGATGGACACTGTTTAGATAAATCAGTTTCCCATCTTTGGCTGCAGTGTGAATGCTGCTTTTAAAGGGGTTTTCTCACATTGGGATCTTACCCCCTATCCTTGGGATGGGGAATAACTTTCCAATCGCTGGGGGTCCGACTACCGTGGCCCCGAGTGTTTCCCAGAACCAGAACATGCAGACAGAATGGATTCCGGGAGTAAAATTTCATAGTCCTGTCTCCTGAGCTGTGCACTTAAAAGGTCTTTTGAGCAATTGGTGGGGGTCTAAAGTCCCACCCCATGATGCCCCTTCTCCCTACTGAGCCCACCTCTGCCCTACTAATCTCCTCAGAATTAATGGACCTAAACCTATAAGATCTCGTCCAAAAGTTAAGTCTACTGCCTGGGACTAATCAGTATTGTGGTTCTTATATGGTCCACAGTCTAATGATGTCTGGTAACAACTACCAGCATCTCCTTACCATTGTTAAGGACATACTGAGAGTTGTACGTTAATGCAATACATAGATGTATATGGGTCTAACCTGACACTGCACTTGATTGCTGTGTGAAGTTGGCATTGTATTCATGTACTGATGGTGGTTTTGGCGATGTATTGTCTTCAGGGTGTGTTTGGTGATGTTATTGTGTTTAGGGTGGTTTTGGTGATATTACTGTATTGACAGTAGTTCTGTTGATGTATTACTGTACTAACTGTGGTTTTGGTTACGTATTATAGTATGTAGTGTGGTTTTAGTTATGTATTACTGTACTGATGGTGGTTCTGGTGATAGTCATGTGGCTGTTGTAATCTTTACCTTATCAGTCTTGATCCTAAAACATAGGGTCAGCGTGCTGGACTAAAAATACAGCTATCTGCATGTCTGTCAGCCGAATAAGTAATAGACTAAAGCCCCCATACACTATAGTCTGATTTTTAGGCCGGCAGCTATCTTGCTCGGCTCTCCAATATACAGGAGCACTCATTCTGCCAAGTGTTTCTGTGTTCTTTATTAGAGCCGCTGCTGGACATCTCCGACAGCAGCTTATCATTTAGAGGATAATAGGATCTACACTCCGTAATTGGACATTCTGGATCCTTATTCCCCTGACAATCAGAATTGAGAGCCCCTGTTCACATTGGGCTATCAGCAGAACCTGTCAATATTGGCGGGTTTAGACAACTTTAGGTTAATGTGTATGGAGGTCTTAACTACTATCTGAAGGCTCTGGGCTCTATCAGGGAATGTGCACACGTCTTGTAGTGGTCTGTGAACCCCCGGAATTATTCAGACAGAAAACACTTTAGGACAGTCATCATTTTATCCTGAAGCAAATATTTATTTTTTTTTTCTGTGGCTTCTTGGTTGTTTTTTCCAACATCTTTTAGCTACTGGATTTTACTTATTTTTTTAAATGAAGTAGTAAGCGGCATCCAAGCAGCAGGCGCCATATAATGGACCGGTCACAACTAGTAAGCGGCATCCAAGCAGCATCCGCCATATAATGGCCGGTCACAACTAGTAAGCGGCATCCAAGCAGCAGGCGCCATATAATGGACCGGTCACAACTAGTAAGCGGCATCCAAGCAGAAGCCGCTATATAATGGCCGGTCACAACTAGTAAGCGGCATCCAAGCAGCAGGCGCCATATAATGGCCGGTCACAACTAGTAAGAGGCATCCAAGCAGCAGGCGCCATATAATGGCCGGTCACAACTAGTAAGCGGCATCCAAGCAGCAGGCGCCATATAATGGCCGGTCACAACTAGTAACCAGCATCCAAGCAGCAGGCGCCATATAATGGCCGGTCACAACTAGTAAGCGGCATCCAAGCAGCAGGCGCCATATAATGGACCGGTCACAACTAGTAAGCGGCATCCAAGCAGCAGGCGCCATATAAAGGACCGGTCACTGTCAGCCGCTTCATGTCTGAGGAAACCTGACGCGCTTAAAAAAACTCCAAAGACTGAACATATGAACAGCAAGTCGTTTTACATTGCAGTGTATGAGTTCATTTCTTTAATATTTAGAGTTTGGGTTTTTTGGGCGGGTTATAGGGCGGATCTGTCTGGAAAAAAAAAAAAAAGCTGTGTGCATATAACCGTAATCTGACTGATCAGAAGGGGGCGCCACCACTGACAGTGCCTAGGGCAGCAAAAACCCCAAATACGGCCCTGCTCACAATCGAAGCTTTCGTGATTGGTGAGATGTGGAGCCTAAAAGTCAAATCTTCAAAACATTGTTACCCTTTTACTCACCAGTGTATATTGGGGCTGAGTGTCATGCCTTGGTTTCAGGCCTTAATCCAGTGACCTCTTGCTGAGGTTGGTTTGCTTCTCTCCTGAGCCACAGCCTGGTCGGTTAACTGCAGTTGGTTTTCTTACATTTGCTGTTGTTCCTTTGGTTAGTAAGTTTTTTCAACACTTTTTGTCTCCGTTTTATAACATCCTATGTGGGATTATTTATACTCACCTTGCACAATCCTTCAGTGCTGGCTATACTCCCAGGTGGATTTTTGCTAAAGAGATCCAGCCTTACAACTAAGGGATTTTGCTTGCTTTAAAGAGACCAGTTGTATTTCTGCTGTATGTTAGCTTATTTACCTTCCCAACACGCTTCCTCTCTCCCCAGTTAGGCTAGTAGGAGGCTTCTCTTGCTTTCATTTATTATTTTCCTTTTTTCTCCCTTTTTGTACATTTCTTAAGTTACCTCACCTTGAGTCTCCATTTACCACTGCACTCTTTCCCTCTCTTGGTTAGTGGTGCATATCAGGCTCCCCTCTGGTTCCTCAGGAGGTACAAAAAACTGCTCAGCAGCCTTTCACAGAGCTAGGTATGAGCTGATGTTTTTATTTGTGTGTTTAGGTGTTTTCCAGTCAGTACAGGAACCAGTAGAGTGGGGGTGCGTCTACTGTGTTGTAGGCTTACTTATCTTACACATGTGAGTTGGTATGTGCATAACACTGAGGAGCAAGTATTGCTTATAGAGGCTGTATGCAGGGGCTTAAAAGAATGTACTGCATATGGAGACTATATTCAGAGACTGACAAGTGATGTATTGTAGATTAAAAATGTAAAGAGGGGTTGAAAATTGAGTTACTGCAAATAAAGGCTATATACAGAGGCTGAACAACATGTACTGTAGATTAAAAATGTGTATACAGGAGTTAAACAGTGATATAATGCAGATGGAAGCTGTATCCAAAAGCTGAGGTGGGATGTCTTGCAGATAGAAGCTGTATACAGGGGTTGAAGAGCATGAACTACAGATGGAGGATGTATACAGGAGTTGAAAAGTGATGTACTACAGATAAAGGCTGTATACATGGATTAAAAAGAGATGCACTGGGGATAGAGTCTTTATAAAAGGGCTGAGGAGTGATGCACTATAGATGGAGGCTGTATATGTGGGGCCCCGAGGTTCGGTGTCGGTGCAGCGGTGCATTACCTTCAGGGACTCCACGCGGCTGGATCTTGTCACAGGTAGGAAATCCTCTATTTTGATTGTCGTGACGCCACTCTCAGAATTGCGGTCAGTGGAGACCGCCACTGCAGGTTAGGGGTGCCTGGGGCTGATAGTAGGTGCAGTCAGTTGTAATAGCCTCCTGAGAGTGAGGCATGCCCCAGGGTCCCGTGTAGGTGTGTGGAACTACAAGTCGCAGAATGACTCACACGCACAAGCAGGATGAATTTCAGGGATTTTACTCACTGATGGTGGCAGGGTGAGTAACCCGGGCGTAGCTGGGATGAACCAGGCTGGAACCAGGTGTCCTTCAGGCTGACTTATGAGGGTGGCTACCAACTCGCCTTCCTTAGCCCGTTGTGTTTTGGGGTAACCCCTGCTTGAAGCCCTGCTGGGGTCGCCCAGGGAAGTTGCTGATGCCTCTCTCCCTTTCTTTTTGGCCCGTTTGCTTGTAGCCTGGACCAGGTCACTCCGGCTGCTTGCCTCCTGTGAGCTATGGGCCCTCACTTTGGATACGTGGCTGCGGACTCTGTGGTGTTGTCTTGGGGGTGTAAAGTGCCCCCTCATGCAGGTTTGGCAAAGGACAGGTGGATCTATCCCTGCACCGGGACCTGTTACCCGTTTGGGCCTGGTATCTCCCTGACAGTCTCCTTACTTTCCACTCCGTTGCTCTCTCTTTAGCCGTGTGTGGATTTCGGGCAGCACTACCAGGTGACCGTTCTCCCCCGTCGGTAGTCACTGCGCGTACGTTGTCAGAATTGTGTAGAGCTACAGGGTCTGCTTCTGCCCTCCCTGAACTTCACCACTCAACTGTCCTCGGCTCACTCTTCCCTCCTCTCCTGTTCTTGCCTACGTCACCTAGCAACCAGGCTCTCTACCACACCCCTCGAGTGGAGATGGAGGCTTCGCCCCCTCCTGGGATCCCCAGGGGTCCTCTCAAAGGTAAATGTGTGAGACCTGATCACTATGCGCCTGTGTAGTCACACCTCGGTCAGCCTTCTGGATTACCTGTTTTGTACTGTCCCCAGCATGGGTGCAGTACTCAGTGGTGCCTGACCAGGTCAGGGGCGCCACATTCCCCCTTAGTTATCACCAGCACGTCCTCGGGCTGCAAGACAACATTTTAAAATGCGTAAAACAGTAAAACATGGTAAAACGTTTTAAAACCAACAGGTACCATACATCACCACCCTCCACCCACAAGTCCGTTAACCCACCCTAAACCCTCTCAGGCGGCAGGTCACCGGTTTCTTTTGGTAACCAGGTCTGGGCCATCAGCTTCCCCAGACCTTTCTTCCCATCTGCCTCTCCCGTTGGCCGCGCCTTCAGCCACTTCTGGCAGGATGTAGAGGCGGCTTTCATGGTCTGGTGGTTTCAGGGTATACCTGGCCTGGTGGAGCCGCGCCTTCAGCCACTTCTGGCAGGATGTAGAGGCGGCCTCCACAGTTGGTGCTGACCAGGTACCCTCTTTGTGGTGGAGAGCCAGGCCCCATAAACAGGCGTGCTCCCTGGTAGTGGTTGTACCTCTGGGGTAACTATAAACACTGCGAGAGTTTGTGGCTATAGCCAGTTCATAGCCTTAAGGTTCATTGGTTAAAGTGCAAAAGGGTTTCTCACATAAGTTCATGTGGGCACATGCTTGAACTTGTAAACGTTGCAAAACTGTACTTTAACTTGCTGTACTTCTTACTTTACTTTACATGGACTTTGCTCCTTCTTCCTCCTTACCAGGGCTTGGGCCTGTAGGGCTGTGGCGCCTGTGTCATCATCTGTAGTGGTTTCATCAATGAGTTCTTTGTATTTTCTTTCCTCTTCTTCTGTGTCTGTTTCTTTTCCTCTTTCTTTATCTTGTAGTGTTGAGACAGCAGGGTTACTGCAGGGATTTCTGGGGCAGGGTGTGACATCTAGTGCGTACCATCCGCGTTCTCCTTGGTGCTTTGTAAATTCTACTGAGTCTCCTATCTGTAGGTTTCTTCCTGGATGTCCTCTAGGTAAATGTGCTCTAACATCCCTTCTGTTCACAAATATGCCCTCTTTTACACCAGGTGCTACTATAAAGCCATATCCAGACCTTAGATTGAAGTCTTCTACAACTCCTCGACAAAGTGGGCCTCTGACCTGCGATTTGGCCCTTCTCAAGTACCGCTTTTCCTCTAAGTCCCTGGCCGTGACCTCGTCCTTCTCCTCGGGGGACTGCTGTGCAGGTGGATCCCTTATCCTGCTGCGGCGCCGTGTCCTGCGGGCTGGGTCCGGCCTGGCTGCTATCTCACCGCTTGCAGGCTCCCAGGTGAGGTATCTGGACAAATCTTCCTCAGCGGAGGATGTCGGGCTCTCTTCATCCCAGCGGGAGTACGGCAGCATCTCTGGCTCTTGGACTGGTGCTGCATCCACTGCTGATGGCTCTGGGGTCAGCTTCTCAGCTTCCTGGCCTCCCCTCCCCCTTAGTTCTTCTGGGCACTCCTCTTGTGGCAGCGCTAGGGATGGATTTTCATCAGCAGGCCAGGGCGGGGGACCCTTTGGCATGAATGTTGCAGGAGTCTTCCTGTGAGTATGCGGAGGGAGCAGATACCGGTCCACCATCTCCTTTGGGAAGTGGGCCTCTAGATCAGCCTTCAGCTTCCAGTATTCGGGGTCCTCCCCCAGCAGGGACTTCCTAGCAGGGACTTCCTTGGGCTGGGGAGCGGTGTCTGCCCTGGCCTTGCAGGCCGGGGTAAATAATTGTACAGTCTTGTCTTGGCGGGCCGAGCCTGGCGTGGCAGCGGCCTGGTCTTGGCGGGCCGAGCCTGGCGTGGCAGCGGCCTGGTCTTGGCGGGCCGAGCCTGGCGTGGCAGCGGCCTGGTCTTGGCGGGCCGAGCCTGGCGTGGCAGCGACCTGGTCTTGGCGGGCCGAGCAGGGCATCGCTGCGGCGGCCTGGATTGGCATCGCAGCTGCGATGGGATCTGTGCGGGCCGGGCTGGGCGCTTCTGCGGCCTGGATTGGCGTTGCAGCTGCGATGGGATCTGTGCGGGCCGGGCTGGGCGCTTCTGCGGCCTGGATTGGCGTCGCGGCTGCAGCCGGTCCTTGGCGGGCCGCACCTGCGGCGTGGAGGAGGGTCGCGGTGGCAGCCGGATCTTTGCGGACCGGGCTGGGCATCGTTGCGGCGGCCTGGGCTCGGCGGGCCGCACCTGGCGTGGCTGCGGCCTGATTCAGCGTCGCCGCGCCAGGCATCTCCCCAGGGACCGCGGGCATGGCAGCAGGGGTCGGGGCACTCGCGCTGACAGGGGCAACACAGGACTCACCCATCGGTAACATCATCGGGGTCTGAGTCGTCGCCGCTCGGTCTGGCACTCGTCGTGCGGTTCCCCTCTCATAGGCCTGAACCGCTGCAGCCATCTCCAGAAGCTCCGTGCGTCCCTCGCTGATCTGCCATACGACCCTGGCCTCCAGTTGGTCGCAAGACTGGGCAAGTTCCCGATACCACCAGGCAGCGGAGCCTGGCTCTGGGTCTCTGCGTTCAGACGCCATTTCCTCTGCGTCTCCTTCTTCTAGTAGCAGGCTTCTGGTTCCCTTTCTTTCCCGACGTCTCTGAACGCCTCCGCTCTCAACACTCGCGAGGCCAGGACCCTTCAGGGGATCTCTGGGTAGCCACACCTCTTCGTGGGCGGTAACTTCTCCCAGCGCGGGCTGCTGTTGTTTTTCAGCGCGCTTTTCATGGAGGCAATATGGCGGCGCTTCCAATTTTCCAAGCGGACCGCCCAGGCACATGGTCACCTGTCTGAACAGGTCTAGTCCTTATCCTGTTCGTGACGCCAGATGTGTGGGGCCCCGAGGTTCGGTGTCGGTGCAGCGGTGCATTACCTTCAGGGACTCCACGCGGCTGGATCTTGTCACAGGTAGGAAATCCTCTATTTTGATTGTCGTGACGCCACTCTCAGAATTGCGGTCAGTGGAGACCGCCACTGCAGGTTAGGGGTGCCTGGGGCTGATAGTAGGTGCAGTCAGTTGTAATAGCCTCCTGAGAGTGAGGCATGCCCCAGGGTCCCGTGTAGGTGTGTGGAACTACAAGTCGCAGAATGACTCACACGCACAAGCAGGATGTCTTTCAGGGATTTTACTCACTGATGGTGGCAGGGTGAGTAACCCGGGCGTAGCTGGGATGAACCAGGCTGGAACCAGGTGTCCTTCAGGCTGACTTATGAGGGTGGCTACCAACTCGCCTTCCTTAGCCCGTTGTGTTTTGGGGTAACCCCTGCTTGAAGCCCTGCTGGGGTCGCCCAGGGAAGTTGCTGGTGCCTCTCTCCCTTTCTTTTTGGCCCGTTTGCTTGTAGCCTGGACCAGGTCACTCCGGCTGCTTGCCTCCTGTGAGCTATGGGCCCTCACTTTGGCTACGTGGCTGCGGACTCTGTGGTGTTGTCTTGGGGGTGTAAAGTGCCCCCTCATGCAGGTTTGGCAAAGGACAGGTGGATCTATCTGTCAGGTTTCCAGGTTTTCCAGTTCTCTTTTGAATGTGCTTGCCCTCAGTTAACATGGAGTTTAAGGTTCTGTTGCCCTACTTCCTGTCCAGCTGCTTAAAAGGCCGCCTCTCAGCCCAGTCCAGTGCCTGAGTATACTGCTTGCTGTGTGCTCCTGCTTTGCTGCTGCTAATCCTGATTGCTTTTGGATCCTCCTAAAGACTACCGACCGACCGACCCTGGACCTTACCCGGTTTCTCAAGCTGTGCCCGGATTCCGTCTGCCATCTTCGGTCAGCACTCTGCCCGGTTCTTTCTGGTTCGTAACCACTCTGGACAATCATCCCGTACGGACACTCCTGGACTTTTACCGCTTGCCCCTTGTGTCCCAGCTGCTGCGCATTTAGGCCTTCCGGGGTGATTGCCGGACAGTCCCTGTATAGGGGTTCGCTCTGGTGGTCTCCCTGGGGGAGTCCGGTGCGTGGCCCCGGGAATTCCCTCCGCTCCGTTTCGGGAAGGTATTTTGTGTATTTGTATTGCTGTGTTTGTTCCGTTGTTATCTACCGTGGTTACAGATTATAAAACATCTTGTATCAAAAACTCGTCTCTGCTGATCATTGCCCTACGCTATCGAAATCCTCAGAACATATAATAAGTATTACACTATCCCTGCACCGGGACCTGTTACCCGTTTGGGCCTGGTATCTCCCTGACAGTCTCCTTACTTTCCACTCCGTTGCTCTCTCTTTAGCCGTGTGTGGATTTCGGGCAGCACTACCAGGTGACCGTTCTCCCCCGTCGGTAGTCACTGCGCGTACGTTGTCAGAATTGTGTAGAGCTACAGGGTCTGCTTCTGCCCTCCCTGAACTTCACCACTCAACTGTCCTCGGCTCACTCTTCCCTCCTCTCCTGTTCTTGCCTACGTCACCTAGCAACCAGGCTCTCTACCACACCCCTCGAGTGGAGATGGAGGCTTCGCCCCCTCCTGGGATCCCCAGGGGTCCTCTCAAAGGTAAATGTGTGAGACCTGATCACTATGCGCCTGTGTAGTCACACCTCGGTCAGCCTTCTGGATTACCTGTTTTGTACTGTCCCCAGCATGGGTGCAGTACTCAGTGGTGCCTGACCAGGTCAGGGGCGCCACATATACAGGATACCTTTCAGTTAACTTAAGAAAATCCCACAATGTTCACGGAAAAAACTTTAAACTTACAAAAGGTATTTGCAATTTAAATTTACTGAATATCATTAAAAAGAAAATCAGACATTGCACTTAATTGTGGTTCATAAAAAATATATATATATATATATATATATATATATATATATATATATATATATATATATATATATATATATATATATATATATATATATATATTGATAATGACCTGGACAAAAGTGATGGTAGCCTTAACTTAATATTTTGTTTCATACACTTTTGAGGCAATCTCAGCAAAAGGCACACATTAGGACATAAATTTTAAAAAATCTAACAGAAATAGATACAACCATTCCAACACCAGGTGTGATAAATGCACTAGGATAATGCAGCCGACTCCAAGATAAAGGTGGGGCAGCACAATTGCAAAATACTGATGAAGCAGCTAAAGATGGGCAAACCTGAGGTTTAAGGTTTAGGTTCGGAAACCGACTTTCAAAAAAATGAAAATTTGAGTTTGAATTTCGAATGAGTTACAAGTGCAAAACACTTAAGCGAGCAACGCTGTGCTTGGGTATGATTGACGCTCAGCCAAGTGAAAGCCGCGTGCAATGTTTGATCGGCTCGCACTAAAATCAGCATGTTCAGATACAGTGTGCACACACAAACAACAAAAATATTTTGGGGGAAATATTCTGCCCACCCTCCTCCGGAAGTGTTTTTGCTTATGGCTGGCTGTATGTGGGCGGAAACACAAAATGACAATTATTGACTTCCATTGAGGTTCTGTTCAAGTCAGGGTCACAAACTGAACCTCATCTAAGGTTCGAATGTGCCCTATGAACCGAACCTTCAAAAGTTCTCTCAACTCTAGATGCAGCCCCTCACAAACCTACCAGATCATGGAGGAAGTGGATACTTAGTATCAAATGCACAAAGATGAGGCTTGCAAAGGGCATAGGTCACACAGGTACCTGTGATGCACAGGTACATGTGTCTGGCTTACAGCCTATTGATGACGCCCATACTATTAGATCAGGTTGGCTGCTTAGCACTATATGAGTGCACCTCACAATGTTAGACACCCCAATTCAACCAACCAACACTAGAGGGCTGGGCTGCATTCTGCCTAAAAAATGTGCAATAAAGACATGATCCATTTGTTGGCCAAAGTAAGCAAGTTTGTAACCCATATCAAGGGTTCCCATACTTACAAGTCCCTACATTAAATTCGAAAACAACTCACATTAGGACATAAATTAAAAATCTCACAGAAAAAGATACAACCTTACCAACACCAGGAAGGATTACCAATGCACTAGCAGGATGCAGCAGCTTTCATGATAAATGTGGGGCCAGCACAAGTGCAAAATACCGATGAAGCAGCCACTCACAGACTTACCAATGCTAGTACATTGGTGATCTGATCTGTTGTTGGTAGGGTCGTATCTTTGTCTGTGCAATCTCTGCAATCAATTTCTGTAACTCTCAATGAGATTTGTCATCTGCCCTTATTTGCAAACTGCTCCAACTATTTCAGGTTTGAAGGTTGCCTTCTCCAGGAGGCAGGTTTCAGCTCCTTCCAGGGATATTTCATGAAATTTAGATCAGGGCTCATTGAAGGATACTTCAGCATATTCCAATACTTTGATCTTAGTCAATTATGGATGTTTTTGGGTCATTATCATTATTCTGTTGGAGAACTCACAACTGGCCACTTAGATTATGCTTTCTGATAGGACATTTCGCTCCAGAATGTCTGGATAGTCTTGAAATTGTAAATCTTGTAACTGGCAGAGATTTGAGACAGATTTGAGACACCTTGTGTCAAATGTAGTAAGACAGCTTCAAAACATAACTGAGCACCATATTTCACAGAAGATACAGTACAATGCTCCTTTCTTTGTATTCTTTATTTTTGCATCTGTGAACATTTAGCTGATGTAACTTGTGGAAAAGCTCTAGTTTTGTTTCATCGGTGCAGAAAACATCCTCACAGAAGCATTGTGGCTTGTCAATAGGCATTTTGGCAAATCCTAATCTCACAGTTTAATGATTTGATTTCAACAATGTTTTCCCTCTCAGTCGTTTTCCATGTGGTTTCCAACCATCCACAAATTCCATGACAGTCCGTAAAAAAGAGGGCATTTTTTTGTCCTGTCTGTAAAAAATACTAAGGCTTCTGTGATTTCTTTTTTAAGCTGTAAAAATGTATACAGATTATTTTAACTGCAATTATCATCATATTAAAGTTTTCATTGAATGTTGCTATTGTCTTCACATCAGAACTATGAGTTCTAAACATGTATCACTTATAATCATATTGATTTTTTATGATTTTCCAATGTGTTCATAAACATATTGTCTTTATGTATTTTTTTTTTATAAGCTGTCCATAAAAAGTTAAAAATACTGGCAACCCTGGACAGCAATGGATGGTGTGATCTGACACTGATGTTCCTTAGAGCTCACCTCTAATCTCTTTGGAAGCTGTTTTTGGCTCTTTGGTTACCATTCATCTGTACCTTTAATTTGTCATCAATTTTCCTTTTGTGGCCATATCCAGGGAGGTTGGCTACTGTCCCAATAGACCATTAACTTGTGAATAATTTGTTTAATTGTAGTAATTGTTACATCAAACTGTTTCAGGATGGTCTTCTAGCCTTTACCATTAACATGTCTGTCTATATTTTTTTACTAATCTACTTAGGGGACTTGAAGCCTTCAATCCCATCGCTTCAGCTGATTAGAGCGATGCTTCAGTATTGATTTGTTCAGCAGAAATGCTGTTCTCCTTTGAATTATGGTGCTCTGCCGCCATTCACAGAAAATTAGTCATAACAGTAACAGGTATCATCAGCTGAACCCACTCTGTCATGACAACATACAGTATTTGCACCCTGTGATCGCATCATGGGGCCGCTGATGGCAGATGGGAAAAGCGCGATCCCTTTTGGAGTGCGTTAGATCACACTGTCAGAGTTTGACAGCGCAATCTAAACAGTTAACAGGCGCAGGTGAATTTCCGATTCACCCGCGTCTCTTAGCTGCACATGTCTGCTGATGATCAGATCAGCCAACATGTGCAGGGAAAGATGGAAGCTCAGCATTTGAGCCCACATCAAACAGAGGAAAGCAACCTTGGATGTTCTTATAGGTTGTTTAGGGGTTAAATAGGCAGACTGACTGATTACAAGTTTGTAGATACCTGTAATGCTAATTACAGGACACACTAGCTTAGCATGTCTCTCTCTATTGACAAATTATTTTACATTTTTTCTTGTGTTCCCTAGCTTTTGGTCCAGGCCATTGTCACTAGTTTGTTTTTAAATTGTGGTGCAACAGAAAATGTAAAACAGCATCTGATTATCATTAGTTCATATTCAGTAAATTTAAGTTGAAAATGACTTGTGTCAGTTTAAAGTTATTTCAGTTACCAATGTGTTTTTTTCTTACCTTAACAGAAGGGTAGCAACAATTTTGTCAATTTGTTTGTATATATACATATTTTTATGATGTTTACTATAGAGGATGATGAAATAGTTTTATAATCCAAGTCATCACCAATGCAACAGAAGCAGATATATTTACATTTTGAAATGTTATTTATTTAGAGATTAGATAATATACCTTACTACTGTGATACTGCAATGTATTATACTATAATATAGTGTATATAATATTAGTATAATAAGTGTATATAATATTAGTATATTAATAATAATAGAATATTAGTATATTAATTAATAATAGAATATTATAATATAAGTGTATATAATATTAGTATAATACTAGCCTGTCAGTGTTAAGCCTGCTTTACACGCTACAATATAGCTTACGATGTGTCGGCGGGGTCACGTCGTAAGTGACGCACATCCAGCATCGTAAGGTACATTGTAGTGTGTGACAGGTACGTGCGATTGCAATTGAACGAAAATCCGTTCATCGCATGCACGTCGTCCATTCCTCATGAATTGAACGTGAGGTTGTTCAATGTTCCCGAGGCAGCACACATCGCAGTGTGTGACACCCCGGGAACAATGAACAGATCTTACCTGCGTCCCGCTGCTCAAGCCGGCTATGCGGAAGGAAAGAGGTGGGCGGGACGTTTACGTCCCGCTCAGCTCCGCCCCTCCGCTTCTATTGGCCGGCTGCCGCGTGACGTCGATGTGACGCCGAACGTCCCTCCCACTCCAGGAAGTGGACGTTCGCCACCCACATCGAGGTCGTATGGACGGGTAAGTACATGTGATGGGGGTTAATCGTTTGTGCGGCACGTTCAACAAAGTGAGCGTGCCACACATACGATGGGGGCGTTGCAAATCGCATACTATATCGTATGCGAAATTTCAATGTGTAAAGCAGGCTATAGACTGATAGAAGATCTATTAGAGCCCACCTCCATAGGATATTATCAGCCATTAAATAAGGCGGACATGAGGGTATTGTTAGACATTAGTTTGCCAGAGCAGCTCATCGCTACCCCATTATGGCACTGAGCTGGACTGACAAATAGTCATTTTTCTCTGTCAAACTCCACAGGTGCTACAGTCACTATTGATCTCTGCAATTGATTAAATTAGACCACTAGAATCAGACTTAGCTTCAGTCCTAGCAAATGCAGTGGAAATGCATCTGTACATTCAAGCTAGCTACTGCTGCCGAAAGCACAGGCTCAAATTCTGTGCATTTGCTTTTTGAATATGTACAGGTATACCCTGCTTCAGAACAAAAACACAAACACACCCATAAATTAACTGTGGTTTAATCACATCTTTGGGAAGCTGAGTTCAATTTCCCTAGCCACAACCAGGCCTGATTACTGCCATACCTGTTCTCAATCAATAAATCACTTAAATAGGACCTGCCTGACAAAGTGAAGCAGACCAAAAGGTCCTCAAAAGCTAGACATCATGAAGCGATCCAAAAAAATCAGGTATAAATGAGAAACAAAGTAATTGAGATCTGTCAGTCTAAATTTATTTGACTCATCTGAAGTCATTTCAAAGGCTTTTTGACTCCAGCAAAAAAAAAAAAAAAAAATGAGAGCCATTATCCACAAAAGGCAAACACATGGAACAGTCATGAACCTTCCCAGGAGTGGCTGGCTGCCAAAATTACCCCAACAGCACAGCGACGACTAATCAAAGAGGTAACAAAAGATCCTGCAACAACATCCAAAGAACTGCAGGCCACACTTGCCTCAGCTAAGGTCAGTGCTCATGACTCCACTGTAAGAAAGACTAGCAAAAATGACCTGCATAGCAGAGTTCCAAGATGAACACCTCTGCAGATCAAAAATAACATAAGAGCTCATCTCAGTTTTACCAGTAAACATCTTGATGATCCCTAAGGGGTACTTTGCACGTTGCGACATTGCTACTGCGATATCGTCGGGGTCAAATCGAACGTGACGCACATCCGGCACCGCTAACGACGTCGCAACGTGTAAAGACTAGATGCGCCGATAAACAATCACAAAAGCGTCGTAAATCGGTGATCTGTGTAGCGTCGGACATTTTCATAATGTCGCACCAATAGGAGATACGATGTTGCTCCTCGTTCCTGCGTCAGCACACATCGCTGTGTATGAAGCCGCAACAGCGAGGAACATCTCCTTACCTGCCTCCACCAGCTATGCGGAAGGAAGGAGGTGGGCAGCATGTTAACGTCCCGCTCATCTCCGCCCCTCCGCTTCTATTGGCCACCTGCCGTATGACGTCGCTATGATGCCGCACGACCCGCCCCCTTAGGAAGGAGGTGGGTCGCCGGCCAGAGCGACGTCGCAGGGCAGATAAGTGCGTGTGAAGCTGCCGTAGCGATAATGTTCGCTACGGCAGCTATAACAAGATATCGCAAGTGTGACGGGGCGGTACTATCGCGCTCGGCATCGCGATCATCGGCTAGCAATGACACAACGTGCAAAGTACCCCTAAGACTTTTGCGAAAATACTATGTGGTCTGACGATACAAGCGTTGAACTTTTTGGAAGATGTATGACCCATTACATCTGCGCTAGAAGTAACACATCATTTCAGAAAAGTAACATCATATCAACAGTAAAATATGGTGCTAGCAGTGTGATGGTCTGAGGCTGTTTTGCTGCTTCAGGATCTGGAAGACTTGCTGTGTTAAATGGAACCATCATTTCTGCTGTCTACCAAAAAATCCTGAAGGAGAATGCCCGGCCTTCTGTTCGGGACCTTAGGCTGAAGCACACTTGGGTTATGCAGCAGAACAATGATCCAAAACCCAGTAGGGTTTCTAAGAAAAACAAAATTATGCCTTTAGAGTGGCCTAGTCAAAATCTGACCTTAATCCAATTGAAATCCTGTGGCATGAACTTAAAAAGACGGTTCATGCTATGAAAGAGTCCAATGTGGCAGAAAGATGAGTGAGCCAAAATTCCTCAAGAGCATTGTAAAAGACTCATTACCAGTTGTCACAAACGCTTCATTGCATTTGTTGCTGTTAAGGGTAGCCCAATCAGTTATTAGGTTTAGGGGCAATTACTTTTTCACACAAGGCCCTGTAGGTTTGTATTTCATTTTTCCTTAATAATAAGGAACCTTCATTTACAGTATAAACAACATTTAGTGTCTGCTTGTGTTATCTTTGTCTAATATTTAAATATTTAAATTTGTTTGGGGATCTGAAGCATTTAAGTGTAACAAACGTGAAAGAAATATAAATCAGGAAGGGGGCAAACACTGTATATCTTGACAGATGTATATAATTTTGAGTTTATTTAATATATAGACCAGTACTGTTTATAAAAAAAATATATATATACTAGAAGGTGGCCCGATTCTAACATATCGGGTAGTCTAGAATGTGTATGTAGGTTAGCAGATTGAATAATAAGGTAATGAATGGACTGGATGGGTTAGGTTTAATTTAGTATTCTTATAATTGTTTATTGGTTTTAAAATGACAAACAACAGAAGGAACAGTTTTAATAGATGAGTCTAATGTTTAATGATGTCCATGGCTTGTAATGAAAGAAGGCCATGAACAGTGTAAAGTTAAGTATAATTATGCTAATGCTGTGATGTGGCCCAATGGTGGTATGTGCCCCCATTAGGGTGCAGCCACCATCCTGACATGTGCCCCCATCCTGCGGGGTAATGTGTGCACGGGGCGGAGTACGGGGTGGGTGGAGCAGAGCGGGGCCATGGCGCTGAGGACATCAGTGCCGGAGACTGCATGGCTAGGGACAGGTAACTATCCAGGTGTGTGTGTGTGTGTGTTCGGGCGCTTTCACACTTGCGTTCAGTGCAATCCGCCGCTATGAAGAATAGCACAGTCCGTTAACGCACATTAATTTGATGCAGTGTCGTGCGGAGGGAACGCTGCATGTAGCGTTTTTTGGGTCGTTAAAATATCGCACCTTGACGGATTCCGTTAGAATCCGCCAAGGTGTCTAATGATTATCTATGGGGGCGGATTCCGCTGCAATACACTAAGCAGCAGAATCTGCTGACAGATCCCGTCACGTTCTACTGCGCATGCTCAGCATGTCCAGCAGAACGATCTAAATCGTTTAAAATCACTCCTGGTCCCCCCCCCTCCTCCCCTCTATCGCTCTCCCCCCCCTTCCCCCCACTCTCTCTCTCCCCCTTTCTTTCCCCCTTCTTAACCTCTCCTCTCTCCCCCTCTGTCATACTCATTGATCACCGGCGCGGCACTGCATGGTGTTTACACTGCTCTGGTGGCTTCTCCTGCTTTTGAAAATGCCGGCCGCTCATTATTCAATCTCGTATTCACTGCTTCCCCCGTCCACTGGCGCCTGATTGGTTGCAGTCAGACATGCCCCCACGCTGAGTGACAGCTGTCTCACTGCAACCAATCACAGCCGCCGGTGGGCGGGTCTATATCGTGCGGTACAATAAATAAATAAATAATTAAAAAAAAAAACTGCGGTCCCTCCAATTTTGATACCAGCCAAGATAAAGCCACACAGCTGGAGGCTGGTATTGTCAGGATGGGGGGTTCCACATTATGTAGAGCCCACCAACCAAACAATATCAGCCAGCAGCCGCCTGGAATTGCCGCATCCATTAGATGCGACAGTCCCAGGACTCTATCGGGCTCATCCCGAATTACCCTGGTGCGGTAGCAATCGGGGTAATAAAGAGTTAAATGGCAGCTTATAGCTGCCACTAAGTCCTAGGTTAATCATGGCAGGCGTCTCCCTGAGATACCTTCCATGATTAACCTGTAAGTGAAAGTAAATAAACACACATAATGAAAAATCCTTTATTTGGAATGAAAGACAAAAAAACCCCTAATTTACCACTTTATTAATCCCCAAACACCCCTCCAGGTCCGAAGTAATCCACACGACGCTTTCAGCTCTGCTACATGAAGCTAACAGGGAGTGCCGTAGAACACCACTGCTCTGTGTCAGCTCCATGCAGCAACTGAAGTGAGCCGCACTGTCACCAGAGACTTCACTCAGGTAGTACCGGGGGTTGTGCGGGGATGATGATGAGTGCAGTAGTGCCAGGTTGTGTGCGGGGATGATGATGATGAGTGCGGTAGTGCCGGGGTGTGTGCGGGGATGATGATGAGTGCGGTAATGCCGTGGGGGTGTGCGGGGATGATGATGGGTGCGGTAGTGCTAGGGTGTGTGAGGTGATGAGGATGAGTGCGGTAGTGCTGGGGTGTGTGCGGGGATGATGATGGGTGCGGTAGTGCCAGGATGTGTGCGGGGATGATGATGAGTGCGGTAGTGCTGGGGTGTGTGCGGGGATGATGATGGGTGCGATAGTGCCGGAGTGTGTGCGGGGATGATGATGAGTGCGGTAGTGCCGGAGTGTGTGCGGGGATGATGATGGGTGCGGTAGTGCCGGGGTGTGTGCGGGGATGATGATGGGTGCGGTAGTACCGGAGTGTGTGCGGTGATGATGATGGGTGCGGTAGTGCCGGGGTGTGTGTGGGGATGATGATGGGAGCAGTAGTGCCTGCGTGTGTGTGGGGATGATGGGTGCAGTAGTGCCGGGGTGTGTGAAGTGATGATGATGAGAGTGGTAGTGCCTGCGTGTGTGCGGGGATGATCGGTGCAGTAGTGGCGGGGTGTGTGTTCAGTGTATACATGTGGAGTGCGGGGGGGTGATGCTGAGCGGGGCCATGGCGCTGATGATGTCAGTGTCAGGGACTGCATGGCTGGGGTGTGTGTGTGTGTTCAGTGTATACATGCGGAGGGTGGAGTGCGGAGGGGTGGAGCCGAGTTACGCTGGTAACCATGGTGCACAATCGGGTAACTATGCAAAGCACTTTGCTTAGTTACCTGATGTGTACCATGGTTACCAGCGTACGCCGGCTCCCGGCACAATCCCAGCAACGCAAGGTATGTTTCGGCTGGGTTCCCGGTGTGGGCTCCCGGGAGTGCAGCAGTCACCGGGGAGTTTGGGCTCCGTGTGGGTGCGGGGAAAGGTGTCGGGTTTTGTCCTGTTACGCCAAAGTTCATGCTGTTCACTTAGCTGAGCCGTTGGTCGCAGGCTCTTTAGCGCACGCGCTGTGGCGACGGTTGTCACTGTGATGACGTCATTTTGGAGCAAGACAGACAGACATAATAAGGCAATTATATATATAGATTGAATTTCTTATAAAACAATACAAGATAATTTAATTGTTCTTTATTAATAACTCAAATTCTTATATCTGTATCAAGTAGGCACCAGTGGAAGGAATTCTTATTCTGCACCAGTTTCCATTCTCCTCCACTTTACAGCGCATGTCTGTCATTGTCCAGATTATTGGAGAGTGTAATATGACATTGTTCATGAAAGGAGCACCTGAAAAGGTTGTGTGTTTTTGCAAACCAGAAACAGGTAACTAAAAATCATGCATAGTAAAGCTAGAATACATGACGTCTAATGTACGTTATTGACAAATTATTTTGTTGGTACAATATTTAACATTTTTACACTGCTTATAAAATGCAAAAATCTGCATACTTCAAAATGAAGATGTTTTCAGAATAGGTAAAAATGAATGGTCATGCACATATAACCCTCCTTCAGGAAGAGGATGTTCTTCACCCACACTGGCGTCGTTAGGGAGGTAAGTACGTGTGACGGGGGTTAACGACATTGTGCGCCACAGTCAAAGAATTGCCCGTGACGCACAAACGACGGGGCCGGGTGCGATCGCTCATGCGATCGCACAATATATTGTCGCATGTGACGGGGCCTTAATACTCACCTCCAGTATCAATTCCCTTTCAGTGGTGTCTGGGTTTGAGGTGTCGGGACTCACATGGGGTTGTGACGTAACGCAAGGCCGGCGTCCTTTCCGTGCCGCCTTCTGCCTCCCTGCCTTAGGACCAAACAAGTTAATTAACAGGAAGTGAGCGCATCAGCTGCAGCTCACTTCCGGTTGATTGTGGGGAGAAGAAGCCAGCTCTGATTGGACGTAGGGCTCGCGTTATGTCACAACCCCACCTGAGCCATGGCAGTGCAAGGCAAGACACTGCTGGAAGAGTGTCAGTACCGGTAGTGAGTAGAGGCTATAATTTTACCTTGCGGAAATAAGAATAAGAATGGATTACCCTGGTAGCGGACAACCCCTTTTAACTTTAGTGCCTCTTTGGACACTTATCTAACTTTATACAACCTATTGGTTCGCTTTGTGGAATGTCTTGCACCTAATTTGGAACAATATTGCATGTATTCAACCATAAATATTAAATTTTAATACAAAGAAAGAATATAATATCTGTCAATGATCTTCAGAAGTATAAAAAAAAGATTTCTACCTAAATTTATGGATCTGTAATAATCGGTTGGAGTATTTTGCTAGTATACAGTGGGTATGAAAAGTATTCAGACCCCTTTAAATTTTTCACTCTGTTTCATTGTAGTCATTTGGTAAATTCAAAAAATGTCATTGTTTTTCTCATTAATGAACATTCTGCACCCCATCTTGACAAAAAACAAAAATGTAGAAAGTTTTGCAAATTTATTAAACAAGAAAAACTGAAATATCACATGGTTATAAGTATTCAGACCGTTTGCTCAGATACTCATATTTAAGTCCCATGCTGTCCATTTCCTTGTGATCCTCCTTGAGATTGTTCTACTCCTTCATTGTAGTCCATCTGTGTGTAATTAAACTTATAGGACTTGATTTGGAAAGGTACACACCTGTCTATATAAGACCTCACAGTTCACAGTGCATGTCAGACCAAATGAAAATCATGTGGTCAAAGGAACTACCCAAAGAGCTCAAACAGAATTGTGGCAAGGCACAGATCTGGCCAAGGTTACATAAGAATTTCTGCAGTACTCAAGTTTCCTAAGAGCACAGTGGCCTCCATAATCCCTAAATGGAAGATTTTTGGAACCACCAGAACTATTCCTAGACCTGGCTGTCCAGCCAAACTAAGCAATCATAGGAGAAGAGCCTTGGTGAGAGAAGTAAATAAGAACCCCAAGATCACTGTGGCTGAGCTCCAGAGATGCAGTAGGGAGATGGAAAAAAGTTCCACAAAGTCAACTATCACCACAGCCCTCCACCAGTCGGGCCTTTATGGCAGTGTAGCCCAACGGAAGCCTCTCCTCAGTGCAAGATATATGAAAGCCCACATAGAGTTTGCAGAAAAGCACATGAAGGACTCACAGATTATGATAAATAAGATTCTCTGGTCTGATGAGATGAAGATAGAACTTATTGGTGATAATTCTAAGGGATATGTGTGGAGAAAACCAGGCAGTGCTCATTACCTGCCCAATACAATCCCAACAGTGAAACATGGTGGTGACAGCATCATGCTATGGGGTCATTTTCATCTGCAGGGACAGGACGACTGGTTCCAATTGAAGGAAAAATGAATTTGACCAAGTACAGAGATATCCTGGAAGAAAACCTCTTCCAGAGTGCTCTGGACCTCAGACTTGGCCGAAGGTTCACCTTCCAAAAAGACAATGACCCTAAGCACACAGCTAAAATAACAAAGGCGTGGCTGCAGAACAACTCTGTGACCATTCTTGACTGTCCCAGCTAGAGCCCTGACCTAAACCCAATTGAGCATCTCTGGAGAGACCTGAAAATGGCTGTCCACCAACATTCATCATCCAACCTGACAGAACTGGAGAGGATCTGCAAGGAAGAATGGCAGAGGATCCCCAAATCCAGGTGTGAGAAACTTGTTGCATCATTGCCAAGAAGACTCATGGCTGTACTAGCTCAAAATGGTGCTTCTACTCAATACTGAGCAAAGGGTTTGATTACTTATGACTATGTGATATTTCATTTTTTCTTGTGTAATAAATTTGCAAACATTTATAGATTTCTGTTTTTTTTCTGTCAAAATGGGGTGCAGAGTGTACGTTAATGAGAAAAAAATGAACTTTTTTTGATTTTAGCAAATGGCTGCAATGAAACAAAGAGTAAAAAATGTAAAGGGGTCTGAATACTTTCCGTACCCACTGTATATGGATACAGATAATTTTGATTTTCAGTGGTTTTTATCATTTCTTAATAGTTCCAGACAACTTCTCTCAGAGACTTGATTACTACACAGTACAGGGCTTTCGAGTAATTGGGCTAGCTTATCGGTCACTGCAAAAAGAAGATCTGCCAAAGTCTTTTGACTCAGACAGGTAACAATAGCTTTTACTTTAGTATTAAAGCCCCGATTCATTTAAACTGATGTTTTGTATGCCTGTCTTAAGCTATGTTTACATGTCCTGTAATCATTTACATTTTTGCATCCCCTCCAAAAATGCAAAAACAGATCCGTTGAATGGATCTATTGTCTATAATATGGTGTATTTGTTAATGGATTGCTCAACACTTGTCATCCATTAGGTGCAATCCGTCAGCCATTTGTTGTTGTTGATGGACGAAAAGTCCTGAGAGCAGAACTTTTCTTGAGAGAGTTCAAATACGGATCGCTAGCAGATCCGTTAAACCATAATGGGAGTCTATGGGCAATGGCTCCATTTGTAAAGCATCTGTTCACATATCAGTTAACGGATCAGTTTCCCATAGACTGCCATTATGTTTTAATGGATTTGTTGCCCAAAAATGCTAGATAGATTAGTATAGAATAGAATATGATAAGATAAGAATAAATAGGATAAGATAAGAATAAAATAGGATAAGATAGATATATGTACAACACCTATACAATACCTATATAATGTCCAATCCCCAGCATATTGTAAGCTTGCAACCTTTAGTGCCTTTTATGTGGCGCTAAATGGTGTTTAGCCTTGTTTTTAACCCAAAATTTAATACTTAAAAAAACAAAAACAAAACACAACAACATGGTGTCCACCTTACTTTCGTTAGCCAGCTAAGGTGAAACACACAGCAAATAATTAAAAAAAATGTTGGGTCCCCCCAAATTGGATTATCAGCCAAGATAAAGGGGATAGCTGACGTCTGGTATTCTCAGACTGGGGAGGCCCATGGTTATTGGGCCCTCCTCAGCCTAAAATTAGCAGACCACAGCCGCCCCAGTAGTGGCACATCCATTAGATTCGCCAATCCTGGCGCTTCACCTTGCCCTGGTGCGGTGGAAAATGGGGTAATCTATTGGGTTGATGCCAGCTATAAATTGCCAGCTGACATCAAGCCCTGGTATTAGTGGGTGAGCGTCTAGCAGACACCCCCATTACGAATCTGGTAGATGAAAAAAGAAAACTAAATTTCATTTTGACAATTTTTTTAAATGTCCGACGTAATCCATAGTGAGGTCCCATGACGTTCCCCAAAAGTGAACCTAAAAGATATAAAAGAGTAAATTAGTTAAAAAATAAAGACAAGAGACACCCTCACTCATCAATTTATTTCCCTAGCAAACCACTACTACAGATCTAGTGTAATCCAATAAGGGGGTCTTAAAACGTCTACAGTCTCACTGTCCCAGTCAATGAAGAACAGAACATTCACCATTGGCTGGGTGAGTAGTTACTGCAGCCTCACACACTGCTGTGAGAACCTTTGTAGTGATCTAGGATGACCTCATGAGGTCAGTCCAGGTCACCTCAGTGGCTCATATAGTAGTGTGTGAGCAGCCAAGTATTAAGAGAGCCCACAGCTGTGATGTGCGGGGACATTGCAGACTCTCATGATACATGAGAATGGCCGTGAGCATTGAACTCAATGAAGAGTGGTGGCGTCCCAAGTTCATCTAAGCTCATTGCTGTGGTTAATTAACTAATATGACCTCATGATATCACCGCTCATCATGCCCGTGGCCACTCACACATTACTATGTGAGTCGTTGCTATTACCTGCAAAAACCTCATGAGGTAATCTCAGATTCCTGCAGTGGATCTCACATAGCTGTGTGTGAGGCTGTAGTGACTGCTCTCCCTGCCAATAGGGAACCCTCTGTCCTTCATTGACTGGGACAAGCGAGTATGGGATCATTGTGGGACCCCCTTATTGGATTACGCCGGACATGGATTAGAGATTTGCCAGGGAAAAAAATGGGTGAAAGAGGGTGTCTCTTGTTCTTTGTTACTAATTCTCTCTTTTATGCTATTTTCAGCCTGGGAAGTGCCCAATAACCTTGGGCCTCCCCAGCCTCAGAACACCAGACCCCAACTGTCCGGTTTACCTTGGCTGGTGATCCATTTTGGAAAGGACCCCACATATTTATTTTTTTAATTATTTATTTAATTTTAAATAAAAAATGTAAAGCACCAGCGTGGGGAGACCTTTGCTTTGGCTTACCAGCCAAGATAAAGCTGCCAGCTGCGGTCAGCAGGCTGCAGCTATCTGCTTTACCTTATCTTGCAACCAAAAATAAGTGGGACTCCTCGTCTTTTTTTATTTTTAAAGTATTGAATTTGGGGCTAAAAACAAGGCTAAACACCCTTTAGTGCCAAATGAAAGGCAATAAAGGGTGACACCTTAAAATATGCAGGGGTATGGGACATTTTATATGTGTTGCACATCTATCTATGATTTCTCTCTCTAGTTAGCTATATAATATTCTAATGGATCCGTTATCGGCTCCATTGCCTATAATCATAATTGACTATAATGATAACAAATTGTTTAAAAGAACTGAAGTCCTCAGTGGTTGATACCTTTTAATGGCTAACTGAAAAGATGTTAGTTAGCCATTAAAATGTATCAACCACTAAGGACTTCAGTTCTTTTAAACAATTTTTTATCTCTACTGTCTAACACGGTACAAAGATATATTTTACCTGTATTATAATAATAACAGATCTGTTAATGGTTTGGTAATAAAAGTGATCTGTTTGTACAAGCCGTAAACAGATCAATTATTTTACATCCGTCAGATATGTTAAAAACGGATCATTACAGTGCATGTGAACACAGCCTTAATGGGGGGTGCACAGGAATAAAAATTGCTGAATTCATTAAAAGGACCATGGAAATAAATGAATTTGACACATCTTATCAACAGGGTGCGCCTCCATGCACCTCAGCAAAAACATTATTCCAGTGAGCAACTCGAGCAAGATTTATGGCGTAATGTACGCTGCTACTTTTGATGAATTTTTCAAGCGAGCATTGCTATGCCCTGTCCCACCCAAGTTCCCTCCCAGCTCGGCCCACTTTAAAAACAATAAAAAGGCTCAATGTTTTGTGCAACTTCACTTTGCGCCAAAATTTTGTGACTTTTCAGAATTCTTGGTGTAACCATTTTGATGAATCGTTGTGTGACGCCCTGGCCAGCCAGGTAGTTACAGATAGGACCCCACATTACACCTGTCCCCCATAGGTAACATACAGCCAAACACATAAACCCTAGTCACCCCTCTCAGAGCTTGATGGGCACACCAGAGGGCGGAACCAGGTGGTTGGAAGACGCCCACCAAAGGAGTTCAGACAGCCTGAGGTGGGAAAGTAAACAGTTGAGTTTCAGAGTTCAAGTTGGAGAGGTGTGTGGGTTGGAGCTGTGTGCAGCTCCAGCAGAGGAGAGAAAACCCAATTTGAGCAGGTGCCGGGGTAGGAGCCCTGGTACCTCTGGCTAGGAGGCAGACGGAGGCCTCTATCTGCAGGAGCTGGGAAGATGGCTCAGTGGAACCGTGGTGGACCGGGACAGGGTAGTGGCCCGCCGGTACCGACCCAGGGAACTGATTTGGAAAGCGGAGCACAAAGGGGGGTACTCAGACCCTGAAGCTAGTTCCAGAAGCCTCTGGGGGCTGGCTAATTAACTGATTACGGCCAGGACTAGAAGTCATGTCCCACCCAAAGTCCCGACTGAAGACAACAGCCCAACGAGGGGGATAGAAAGCACTGCCACGGCTCAGAGATCCCACGGGCCAGCGTCTGCGGGCAAAGGGCTCCTCAGGCAACCACAAGCCGGGAGCGGACTTCTGAAGTTGCAAGCACAGGTAGTCCACCATCACAAACAGGTGCGGGAGAAAGACAAAGATCACCAGTCGGGTGGGGGACCAGACTGCAGACGGCTGCGGGCACCGACCACCATCACCTTGGTTTACCAGAGACTCGTGTGTTTACTAATAGTGAGTACATCAGTGCCCTCTGGCCACCCATCTCCCTGCACCGCCAAACATCCCCCCAACGGGTCCCGGGGCCACTATCCCTGCCCACGGAGGGGTTAACAACTTGCTGCCAAACATCTCCCCCGGGTGCCCCGTAACTGTAGCAGTGGTGTCCACCTTCACCACATCCCGTGGGTGGTGTCACGAACTTAACACGGCTCCGGCCGTATACCTACTTCCCCAAACCACAATCCCCCTTTTGATTGGAGTGACCGCAGGACCCCCGGGTCCGGAGACCCTCGAGGCACTCACTGAAGGTCCGGATCCGAGTGGCTCGGCTGACGATCACGGGGCGGTACAGTTGCCCTAGTCTTTTACAAACTAAAATGAATTTCAATCTCTAAGGGTCACCTTCCAATGTATTTGTATTATTGTATATTTTTGTTAAGCAATGCTGACCGCATCAGAAAATATTACAAATATTTTTTTATTTGGTTGGATGAAAACTCTTTGGCCCTGGTGATTTAGTGAATAAATTTCATTTTATTATTGCTATAATGAAAATTATTGAGATATGCACTCGCTGCTGACTGTAACTAGTGCTTCTGCTTACTTAAAGATACAGTTAGGTCCAGAAATATTTGGACAGTGACACAAGTTTTGTTATTTTAGCTGTTTACAAAAACATGTTCAGAAATACAATTATATATATAATATGGGCTGAAAGTGCACACTCCCAGCTGCAATATGAGAGTTTTCACATCCAAATCGGAGAAAGGGTTTAGGAATCATAGCTCTGTAATGCATAGCCTCCTCTTTTTCAAGGGACCAAAAGTAATTGGACAAGGGACTCTAAGGGCTGCAATTAACTCTGAAGGCGTCTCCCTCGTTAACCTGTAATCAATGAAGTAGTTAAAAAGTCTGGGGTTGATTACAGGTGTGTGGTTTTGCATTTGGAAGCTGTTGCTGTGACCATACAACATGCGGTCTAAGGAACTCTCAATTGAGGTGAACCAGAACATCCTGAGGCTGAAAAAAAAGAAAAAATCCATCAGAGAGATAGCAGACATGCTTGGAGTAGCAAAATCAACAGTCGGGTACATTCTGAGAAAAAAGGAATTGACTGGTGAGCTTGGGAACTCAAAAAGGCCTGGGCGTCCACGGATGACAACAGTGGTGGATGATCGCCGCATACTTTCTTTGGTGAAGAAGAACCCGTTCACAACATCAACTGAAGTCCAGAACACTCTCAGTGAAGTAGGTGTATCTGTCTCTAAATCAACAGTAAAGAGAAGACTCCATGAAAGTAAATACAAAGGGTTCACATCTAGATGCAAACCATTCATCAATTCCAAAAATAGACAGGCCAGAGTTAAATTTGCTGAAAAACACCTCATGAAGCCAGCTCAGTTCTGGAAAAGTATTCTATGGACAGATGAGACAAAGATCAACCTGTACCAGAATGATGGGAAGAAAAAAGTTTGGAGAAGAAAGGGAACGGCACATGATCCAAGGCACACCACATCCTCTGTAAAACATGGTGGAGGCAACGTGATGGCATGGGCATGCTTGGCTTTCAATGGCACTGGGTCACTTGTGTTTATTCATGACATAACAGCAGACAAGAGTAGCCGGATGAATTCTGAAGTGTACTGGGATATACTTTCAGCCCAGATTCAGCCAAATGCCGCAAAGTTGATCGGACGGCGCTTCATAGTACAGATGGACAATGACCCCAAGCATACAGCCAAAGCTACCCAAGAGTTCATGAGTGCAAAAAAGTGGAACATTCTGCAATGGCCAAGTCAATCACCAGATCTTAACCCAATTGAGCATGCATTTCGCTTGCTCAAATCCAGACTTAAGACGGAAAGACCCACAAACAAGCAAGACCTGAAGGCTGCGGCTGTAAAGGCCTGGCAAAGCATTAAGAAGGAGGAAACCCAGCGTTTGGTGATGTCCATGGGTTCCAGACTTAAGGCAGTGATTGCCTCCAAAGGATTCGCAACAAAATATTGAAAATAAAAATATTTTGTTTGGGTTTGGTTTATTTGTCCAATTACTTTTGACCTCCTAAAATGTGGAGTGTTTGTAAAGAAATGTGTACAATTCCTACAATTTCTATCAGATATTTTTGTTCAAACCTTCAAATTAAACGTTACAATCTGCACTTGAATTCTGTTGTAGAGATTTCATTTCCAATCCAATGTGGTGGCATGCAGAGCCCAACTCGCGAAAATTGTGTCACTGTCCAAATATTTCTGGACCTAACTGTAGTTCTCAAGTTGTATTTTGAACAGATCAAAATTATGTAGTCTCTCAATTCCTTGTTTATTAGGGGGCAGGTTCTCCTCCATGAGTGACAGTTCTGGTAAGCAGCTTCTACACTTTACCCATCTGTCGGTGCTTGTTCCGTGTCACTTTATTTACACATAGTGAAATCAGAGACTTTGAACAAGAATTCAGTTCAGGAAAGGGAGAGCCCTGATAAGCACTAGTGTGCAAACTGTGGATGTGATGCTGACTGCCATGCTTTGGATTATAACTATGCAGGACTTATCAAAGTTCTGACATGAGAAGAAAGGGGGTGGAAGGGTGGGCAGCTAACTGCTATATAGAACTCAATGGGCTTGGAGAGGTGACTGAAATATTATGAGTTAACTTCTCTCCTGGAAAACAGTTATTGCCAGGTACACACTGGTCACCAAGCTCCATGGAAATTAGCTTTACATTGTAAAAGATAAAAGATTTTATTGAAGGAGAATAAAGCTGATAGAAAAAGAAAATGAATTTAAAATGTGCTTATTTTCATCCTTTTAAATAATTAAAGCAATTAACTAACTTGAGCATATCCCTTTAAGGCCTTGGTCCCAATTGAGTATCGCTTCCGATGCAAGAACATCGGAAGCAATATGCTAACGAACCTCGGCTCCCACTCTGCTGTGAACGTGACCCTTGTGTCATGTGACTGTAATAATATCTCGCCATTGGATCACAGCTGCAGAGAAGAGGGAGCTTATATGGGTGCATGTGAGCCAAGAGTCACTGCTAAACGCAGCACACTGCAATGCTTTTTTCATGCCGATATGGCATGACAAGACAATCACAGATGGACACTGTCCCATAGTTTTCAACTGGTGCGTGTACAATCTGATGTTTTACAACCAAACAATAAAGGTATCGACCGGGCACCAGTAATTCCATGTTAATAAATAAATCCAATATATATATGCTGGAAGTATCATGTGCAAAAGATAGTGTTTTATTTTTACAATATCATATGTGTACAACATACTGTAAAAACATTTAAAACAATTCCATAACAATGGAATTCACAATGCTGCATCACTCTCACTATAATAAACATTGAGTCAAGGATGAATCCCCAGTACAATAATGATAATACATATGTGTATTTGTGACGCCCTTGACCCCAGGGGTCACAGGTAACAACACCTACCACATAATACACACACCACCATCCCTTGTGAGGACACATCAGTCACCCGAAAGGGAGACGTGATGCCTCCCTCAGGGCCAGTAGGACACACCAGGTGGGTGGAGTCAGGTGGAAAGGCACGCCCACCGAGGAGACTAATGTCCTGAGGCAGGAAGTACAAACAGATTAAGTTTGGAGAGAGTTGACAGGAGGTGTAGAGGAGCAGAGCTGTCAGGGACCCGGGTTGGAGCCTGGGATCCCTGTAACGTCAGGCAGGCAGACGGTGGTGGCCGCCTGCAGTAGTACCTGTACAGCAACCGGCGGAACCCTAGGGACCGGGCCAGGGTTGGAGCCGACCGGCCCTGAACCGGGAAGTCAACCATTTACCGGAGCACCAGAAACCGGGTACTCAGACCCTATCCTAGCTTAGAAGCCACTGAGTATAGGCAAATTAACTGATTGCAGTCTGGACCTCATGGGTTCATCCTCACCCAAAGTCGCGAAAGAAGGCAAAAGCCCACCGATACCGGGTGAGAGCCACCGCCAAGGGCCAAACATCCGACGGGCCAGCGCCTGCGGGCAACCGAGGGCTCCTCCGGCAGCTCAACGCCGGGGAGCGGGCTACCACTGTCCAAGCAGGGGAGCCAACAGTCAAACAAGAGGTGCAAGGGTAAGGGGCCATCATCAGCCTCACAGGAGACACCAGCAGCCGGCTGCGGTACCCGACCAAACCCGAACTTTGGTTTACCAGTGACTCTGAGTGTTAATTAATCATGAGTACACCAGTGCCATCCAGGCACGACACTGCACCGCAGCACCGCACCCTGCACCCCGACAACAACACCGTCGCCAGTTCCTCACCAGGCTCCGGGACACACTGCCCCTACCCACGGAGGGGCTAACATCTAGGCTGCGGCCGCAACACCGATCCCGGACGAGCCCCCCACCTTCACTCCAGCCGCAGCTTTGGTGCATCCCGTCACCACGACCCGTGGGTGGCGTCACGACCCGTACGACGACAACGTGGCCCCCGGCTGCGAACCTCGTCTCACACCACCACCCCACTGCCTCCCCTTAACAGAGCGACGTGGCCCCCGGTCCGGAGGCGCTCGTGCCACTGGCAACCCAAGCCCGGACCTCGAGCGGCTCGGCCCGAGCAGTGGAGAGCGGCCGGGCCCCTCTCAGGGCGGTACACATCGACTCTTCTGGCATCACGAAGAGGATTCAGACAGTCCACTTACCTGTGGAAGTGCGCCTTAGAAGTATCCATCAGCGGCGTCCTGCCGAAAAAGTTGAAAATCTGCCATCTTGGCGCGAAAGTTTCCCGCTTGAGTCGTCTTCCCCGAGCAGTGAAGGCGCGAAGGTGAAGCCCTGCCCCTGAAGGAGGAGTGCTAAGAGAAAACCAAGAGGGAGGTGGGCGAGGAGGCTGCCTGATGTAACCGAGAAGATAAAGAGGCAGGGACTCCAGGACCCTGCATCCGTTCCGTTCCTGGACCCCGTCGGTGTAGAAGCAACATGTCCGCCCCGTCCAGCAAGCTCGAAGAGCCCGCGCCCGGAACGTCGGCATGGCTGGAGGCCCAGGCGATGCTGCTGTGTCGCCGCAACAAAGTGGAACTACGCCGCCTGATGGCCCGGTGGACGGCCGATGTGGAGGAGCTGGTCAGAGCCGAGCGGTTGTATGAAGTGAAGGCTATTCTTGAGGAGTGGGTAGGTGACCCATGCCCCTATATCCCTGAGGGACCGGCCGCTGTGGCTGAGGGACCCGGTCTGCCCCCGGCCCCTATCCAGTCTCCCCTGCTGCCTGCCCTGGCTGCCGGCCCCCCTTCGCCTGGCCCGCTGGCGCCTCAACCGGCAGTGGAGGCCGCGGTCCCGGCCCAAGAAGATCCGCCCGCGGAGAAGACCGCCAACGGACAAAGTGAAGCTACAGTACCCGCGTGGGCTTCAGGAACAGCGCCCGCCCAAGACGCGAAAGTTGAGGTGGCCCGGGGCCAGTGACCGCCAGGGACGGCGGCGTGGCTGGAAAGAAAGTTGGCGCAGTTCTGTATCCAGGTACGGGTCGAATCAATGCGGCAGGCTGTGAGCTGGAAGCAGGAGATACGGGAGATGGCAACCATGGTGCGGGCGAACGAGAGGCCCGCCTCGGAGAACGCGCCCCTGCAAGATCCAGCCTCCCAAGACCCGCCAGCCTGGCAGGATACCGGACCCGTTTGCAGTGAGATTCGCGCGCCGACCCATGATGAAGAGTAGGCAGAGGCCCCCAGTTGTCACGAAAGACAGTCCCTGTTGGGACCTACAGTGTTCACCTGATTACGTTATAAAAAGGACCCGTCCCCATTGGGACTTGTGTTTGACCCCCGTTGACAACCCTGTTGCATGAGTGACTGCTCATGGACAAGGCCGTGGACTTGCCGGCCACCCAAAAACTTTTGGGCTTGTAAATATTGCCCTATTTGCCCCCCTTAACATGCCTTCCCGTTCCGTTAGCCTCCGGAGAGGCAGATTGGAGGTAGGACCCGCAGCAGAGCAGGCTGGGGTCCGGTCACCACCGGGACCGGTGACCATCCTCTGGGGAGCCCTTGAGCAACAGCCGGGGTGCGCCGCACCGTACCCGTTCCCGCCTTGGTGATCTGGCCATGTTCCTGTTTCCGGACTGGGGAAAACGGGTGCTGCCCATTTCTTAGGGGCAGCATCAAGGCTAGGTTGTTTGGGTGGAAAAGGCGGAAGGACATGAACCCGTTCCGTTAATAAGGTTATGCAACGTTAAAGTAAATACCTCCCGTTATGGGAAGACCTGCAGAAATCATATAATGTACAAATGTTATTATAATTGTAAATGTTTCCCGTTTTACCGTTTTTACAGTTGAAAGAAAAATAAAAATAAACCGGAGTTGGTTGGGCAGCCCGCGGATGGTCTGCATTAAACCAAGGGGGAATGTGACGCCCTTGACCCCTGGGGTCACAGGTAACAACACCTACCACATAACACACACACCCCATCCCTTGTGAGGACACATCAGTCACCCGAAAGGGAGACCTGATGCCTCCTTCAGGGCCAGTAGGGCACACCAGGTGGGTGGAGTCAGGCGGAATGGCACGCCCACCGAGGAGACTACTGTCCTGAGGCAGGAAGTACAAACAGATTAAGTTTGGATAGAGTTGACAGGAGGTGCAGAGGAACAGAGCTGTCAGGGACCCGGGTTGGAGTATGGGATCCCTGTAACGTCAGGCAGGAAGACGGTGGTGGCCGCCTGCAGGAGTACTGGTAAAGCAACCGGCGGAACCGTAGGGACCGGGCCGGGGTTGGAGCCCGCCGGCCCCGAACCGGGGAGTCAACCGTTTACCGGAGCACCAGAAACCGGGTACTCAGACCCAGTCCTACCTTAGAAGCCACTGAGTATAGGCAAATTAACTGATTGCAGTCTGGACCTCACGGGTTCATCCTCACCCAAAGTCCCGAAAGAAGGCAAAAGCCCACCGATACCGGGTGAGAGCCACCGCCAAGGGCCAAACATCCAATGTGCCAGCGCCTGTGGGCAACCGAGGGCTACTCCGGCAGCTCAACACCGGGGAGCAGGCTACCACTGTCCAGGCAAGGGAGCCAACAGTCAAACAAGAGGTGCAAGGGAAAGGGGCCACCATCATCCTCACAAGGGACACAAGCAGCCGGCTGCGGTACCCGACCAGACCGAACTTTGGTTTACCAGTGACTCTGAGTGTGAATTAATCATGAGTACACCAGTGCCATTCGGGCACAACACTACACCGCAGCACGGCACCCTGCACCCCGACAACAATACCGTTGCCAGTTCCTCACTGGGCTCCGGGACACACCGCCCCTACCCATGGAGGGGCTAACATCTAGGCTGCGGCCGCAACACCGATCCCGGATGAGCCCCCCCCCTTCATTCCAGCCGCAGCGGTGGTGCATCCCGTCACCACGACCCGTGGGTGGCGTCACGACCCGTACGACGACAACGCGGCCCCCGGCTGCGAACCTCGTCCCACACCACCACCCCACTGCCTCCCCTTAGCAGAGCAACGTGGCCCCCAGTCCGGAGGCGCTTGTGCCACCAACAACCCGAGCCCGGACCTCGAGCGGCTCAGCCCGAGCAGCGGAGAGCGGCCGGGCCCCTCTCAGGGCGGTACATATTCCCAACCTTCACGAGTATGAACAATAGATAACATGAAAGTCCCCTGCACTGAATAAAAAGCGCTGGGTCATCCAAATGTTACCTGTACATACCATATAGATGAACAAAATTCAAAATACACTGGTAATGGGAGAGCTGGGTTCCTTGGCTGTGCGATATGCCAGAAGTATAAGGAGAGGATGCCTGCTGCTAGTTGCTTGAGCAGCATGTTTGAGACACTAACTGGCTTTATGATTTTAACCAGATATGCCTGACTCTGAAACACTGCAGAGTATCTGAGGAAAACAAACTTGAAAAGCTGTCAGACGTAATTGTAGACTAAACAGACAACTGTGTACCTAACGGCTTCTCCTTGGTTGTTCCCCTTCAGTGACAGATCTCTCCCTGTATGTGTGTGTAGGGGGAGACCTGTCACTCCAGGGTAGCAGGCAGAGTGAATCCACCAAGGCTTCTCTTGTCTGACTAGTTCCCTGTGTAGCTTGGTTCCCAGCGGCTTCTAAGGCTATGTGCGCACTAGAAAGTGCCTTTTTCTTAAGGAAAATCCGGACCCTCTTAAAGAATCTTGCACTCGTGGTAAAAAAACGCAGCAAAACCGCAACAAAATCCGCATGTGGTCTTACCGCGGTTTGCCGTGGTTTTCCGCTGATTTACCGCGAATTTACCAAGGACTTTCCACAGGTTGGTCCCTGCGGAAACGAAGTGACATGCACATTAATTCTGCAAATAAAAATCCGCAGGTATAAAAAAATGCAGTGTGCGCACAGCACTTTTTAAAACCCATAGGATTTTCTGGAATGACTGCAGAAATGTTAGATACATTTTTTGCAGCAAATCCACGGCAAAATCCGTGGTAAATCCGCAGCGTGCGCACAGGGCATGTTTTTCTCTGAAATGTTGCAACAAAGTAAGCTAAATGCAAGACAAGCACGACTCAAAGATTAGGACTTATAAAGGCCACAACGTCAATGTTTCTTTAATGAATTTTTTTTTATCTTAAAAGGGAAGAAGTGGAGCGTGACCTTGTATTTCTTGGTCTATTGATCCTTGAAAATCGACTTAAACCAGAAACCAGTTCAGTACTACAGGAACTCAGTGAAGCCAATATCAGGACTGTGATGGTCACAGGTATATTTTATTTTTTTTTCTGTCTTCATTTAATCAGTAATGCTTTGAGGAAGTAGCTTTAAATGATAATTTCTTTAATGCTGTGCTGTTAGAACTAGTGTGAAATCTTTCTTTTTTTAACCCCTTCAAGACATGTACCTTACAATGTAAAGTCAGCAAGTCAGTACCGGGTGTACAGTGAGCTCACGCCATACCTAGCAGATAATTGCTGTGTGTTACAGCCAGGACCTGCCTCAAAAAATCATGGGGGGAGCAGAGTTCTGCATGCAGTTGTTAGGGCTCGATTCCACTTGTGCACAGCTTTGGAAGCGATATGCTAATTACGCTCTGCTGCAGATGTCAGCCGCGAGTCATGCGACTGTGATCCGATCTTGCAATCGGATCACAGTTGCAGAAAAGAGGGGGAGACCACTTTGTCCCTCTCCTCTGCGGCCTGTCTCTGCGTACATCGCACTGCAGTTGGATGACATGCGAGTGCAGTGCATTGTTTCACAAGCACCAATAGACTTGTATGGGGGTGTGTGAACTGAAACTCGCTGCCAAACGCAGCATGCGTCAATTCACTACTCATGCTGATACAGCATTAGAAATCAATCGCAGATGGAGAATGCCCCATAGTTTTGCACTGGTGTGAGTGCAATCTAATGTTCATCAGATTGCACTCATCCGTGCAAAATGCAAGTGGAACCAAGGCCTACATCTATTAAATACTGGTCTTAAAATCTAACAACGGCGTTGACAGTGCACCAGTTTGAGGGTGTGCCATTCTATGCACCCGTCAGCGAACACATTACTTTATCACAGGGTGCCAATGGCTTGCTATGACAACTGAGGGTCAGCTGTAGACCATCCTGCTTGTCATTATGGAGTTCTTTTGAAATCCTGCCTGTGGCTCGGCTTCAAAAGAGACTGTGATTTTTTTCTATATACAGCAATGCTATGGTATTGTTGCATACAGCACAAGTGATCAGAGAATCATATGTTGAAGTCCCATAAAGAGACTAAATACAGTTAAAAGTAAATAAAAAAAGGTATTAAAAAAACAGAAAAAAAATAAAACATAAAAGTTAAAATTACCCCAATTCCCGCATTAAAAATAAAGATAAACAATTTAAAATAAATACACATGTGGTATCACTGCGTTCATAAAAGTCTGATCTATCAATATATAAAAATAATTAAACTGATCAGTAAACACAGTCAAAAATTCAAACTCCAAAATTACAATTTTTTGGTAGCTGCAGTACCAGAAAAAAATTCTATAATAAGGGATCAAAATGTTATATCTATCCCAAAAATGTATCAATAATAATGCTGTTTCCCCAGTAACAAAAAGAAAAAAAAAAGCTCTCGCACGTCTCTAAAAATAAAAAACATTACAGGTTTTGAATAATGGGGACACCAGCCCCCAAAATATTTTTTTCAAACTTCTGATTTTTTTTATCAATAAAATAAAAAAAAGGCTGGACTTGTTTGGTATTGTTGTAACTATACTGAAGAGAAAAAACATTTCCAGGTTATTTTTACCTATAAAAAAAGCAACAAAAAGACAAATATAGTTTCCTCCAAAAATTCAGCAATTACTCACAGCAACAAGAGGGCAACATTTTTAACCTGCCCAGGCGAAAGGATCTAATGCACTGACAGGATGCAGCAAGACCCCCAATAAAAATGGAGGCATCACAGGTGCAAAACACTAACGAAGCAACCACTCACAAACTACCAATGCACGGAGGTGGTGATTGCTCGGTGATAAAATTGCACGCAAAATAGACTTGTATGGGTGGGGCGTCGTTCACACATGTAGGTGTACAGTGTCTGGCTAGCAGCCTATTAGCTATGCCCATACTATTACACTAGGTGGGCTGCCCAGCACTATATGAGTGCACCATACAGGAACGGAGACCCCAGTTTACAATGCCTACATTAATGGGCCTGGCTGCATCCTGTATAAAAATATAATGTGCAGAAAAATATACAGCTCTGACAAAAAATCCACTGCACAGTTTTATAAAAATCAGCTTCTCTACATGTCTGACAACCATTCCATTCTAATGTCAATTGAATTCCAACCAGAGTACACCTCATTCTACTTCTGATTATGTGATCACCTGAACCAAATCTTATTTAATGAGGTAAAGTATTAAAAACACTGCTGTGGACAAGCTTGATGGCAAAACAAGTGCTAGTAATATCCCAAAAGTAATAGGAACGAAAAAATAACTTTTAACCATTGCAAAGGAGCTGAAAAGAAAAGTCTTGAGTGAGAAAAAGGGTTCAATTCTGGCTTTTCTAGCAGAGGGATACAGTGAGCATCATGTTGCTACCATCCTTAAAATTTCTAAGACGGCAATCCATTACAACAAAGTCAAGCAGCAAACATTGGGTACAACAAAGCTACAGACCGACAGAGGGCGAAAGCGACTCTCCACTGACCGGGATGACTGTCATCTTATTCAAATGTCACTCAGCAACCACAGGATGACATCAAGTGACTTACAAAAGGAATGGCAAATGGCAGCTGGGGTGAAGTGCTTGGCAAGAACAGTTCATAACAGGCTCCTAGAGGCAAGGCTCAAGTCATGAAAAGCTAGAAACAAGCATTTCATCAATGAGAAGCAAAGGAGAGCCAGGCTGAAGTTTGCCAAAGACCATAAGGATTGGACCATAGAGGACCGAAGTAAGGTAATCTTCTCTGATGAGTCTAATTTTCAGCTTTTCCCAACACTTGGTCATCTAATGATTAGACAGAGATCTAGAGATGCTTACAAGCCACAGTGCCTTGCACCCACTGTGAAATTTGATGAAGGATCGGTGATGATCTGGGGATGCTTCAGCAAGGCTGGAATTGGGTAGATTAAAACTTTGCGAAAGACGTATGAATCAACCCTCATACAAGGTTATCCTGGAAAAAAACAGTTGCTTCATTCTGCTCAGGAAATGTTCCCCAACTCTGAGAACTGTTTTTTCTATCAGGACAATGCACCATGCCACACAGCTTGGTCAATCAATGTGTGGATGAAGGACCACCACATCAAAACCCTGTCATGGGCAGCCCAATCTCCAGACCTGAACCCCATTGAAAACCTCTGGAATGTAATCAAGAGGAAGATGGATAGTCACAAGCTATCAAGCAAACAAAAACTGCTTACATTTTTGCAGAGGAGGAAACCAGGTGATCCAGCTCTACTGGGGCAAAGTCCGGCATGCACGGATACACTCTGACAGTGCAAGGGTCCAATGAAAGAGAAGAAAAAATGTCCAGCTTCCGGAATATTAGTAAAACTGCTGCAATTTTATTTAAGGACGTGAAAATTGACACAATGACAAAAATAGGGAGCCCATATGTGGCATAAGGCTACGCGTTTCGAACGCTGCCTGCGTTCTTTGTCAAGCCAAAGAACGCAGGCAGCGTTCGAAACGCGTAGCCTTATGCCACATATGGGCTCCCTATTTTTGTAATTGTGTCAATTTTCACGTCCTTAAATAAAATTGCAGCAGTTTTACTAATATTCCGGAAGCTGGACATTTTTTCTTCTCTTACATTTTTGCACCAGGAGTAGCATAAGATCACCCAAAAGCTGTGTGAAAGACTGGTGGAAGGCATGCCAAGACGCATGACAGCTGTGATTAAAAATCATGGTTATTCCACAAAATATTGATTGCTGAACTCTTCCTGAGTTAAAACATTAGTATTGTTGTTTCTAAATGATTATGAACTTGTTTTCTTTGCAATATTTGGGGTCTGAAAGCAATGCATTTTTTTGTTATTTTGACCATTTCTCATTTTCAGAAAATAAATACAAAATTTATTGCTTGGAAATTCGGAGACATATTGTCAGTAGTTTATAGAATAAAAAAAAACCAATTTATATTTTACTCAAAAATATACCTATAACGGGAAAAATCAGAAAAAATACAATTTTGCAGTGGTCTCTTAATTTTTGCCAGAGCTGTATACAAAATATATATAAGGTATTAGTTGATATTTTGCCCAGAATATGGATGCACACAACCCACGTCAAGGGTCTTGTTGCTGTAAATAACAGGTTATTTTTCCCACACAATGTATATCATAAAAACAAATCACAAAAAAAAATGTTAGAATTGTGGAGTTTTGTTCACAATTTCATCACACTTGGAATTTTTTTTTCCAGTACACTATGTGATAAAATAAATGGTGTCATTCAAAAGTGTAACTCACCCTGCAAAAAAAATAATCCCTCATATGTTTATATGGGACAGAATAATAAAAAAAAATTATGGCTCTGAAAGAATGGGAGGAAAAAATGAAAAAGCAAAAACAGAAATTGAAATTTGGATTAGCATTCAATCTGAGTAACATGCTCATATAAGAAAGCACTTATATATAGCTGTATCTAAAGTGCAAATGCAATACTTATTTCTAGTATCACAGTCCCATGGTCACAGAGAAGAAAGTGATATAAGTGGAGAGATATCGAGGGATTGCCATGCCCCTTTTTGAAGCTTTATATTTAACATTTAAGTATACAGTATCTACCGGAACATTATTGTCCTTTTCCTTGGACTGTCTAATCTTCTTTTGTTGTAGGCGATAACCTTCAGACAGCCGTCACTGTCGGTAAAAAATCAGAGATGATTCCCTCCAGCAGCAACGTAATTATGTTGGAGGCTTCTGAACCTGACAAAGACTTACCTGCTTCAGTCACCTGGAAATGTTTAACTGAAAATCAAGCAAATGGTGTTCCTTTAAAGGCTAAGGTACATTATATTACAGAAATTAAAAAAAATAATAATAATACTGTAATAACGGAGCTGAATTTATTAAAAACAGAGTAGGGTATGCACAGCTCCATGATCAAATACACCAAATTACATTTATGCTGCAGTATAAGGATTGAACTCATGTGCAGACTGGCCTAAAGGGGAAGAGAGGAATTCCCTGGTAGGCCCCTGTGTTGGAGAAAGCCACTCACCCCCAAAAGGAGAAGTATTTTGCCCCATTACATTATTGACTATGTATAGAAAAAAAAGTAGCATCTCATCATTCACTCAACAAACTACCTGTGCATTATTACATAGAATTACAGAGAAAAGTGTGAATGAGGCTAGCCGAGCAGTGGGGCCACAGAGCTAGTGTTACTGGTGGGCCCTTGGTAGCTCAGTCTGACACTGATTGAATTACTACATAGATTAGCAAAGAATGGATGTTCATACGATTTGAAACAATTAAGAAAATAAATATATTGACTGTCTAAAAATATTATTTGTCTCCAGCAATAAAAGTAAAAGTCAAGTGAAATTATAGTCAAATACCAACTCACATAAATTCCATGTTTTAAAAAGTGGCTTTCCAATTTGCACAATTTAGGGCCCCAATTTATCATTTGCATTTTGTTTTTATATCACTTTTCCTTTTTTGTCTGATATTTTTCGTTAATGCTGTTTGCAGGAAAATTCTTAAGAAAGGCACACGTGACTCGTGAAGCTTGTGCAAAAACAATTTAAGGCTACCTTCCCATGATCAGTATCCGTTGAGTTATTGATGCTGTAGAATTTTAGCATCTTAGTTTACTTGCATTTTTGTGTGTATTTTTGACACTGTGTTTTTTTTGTCAGTTTGGTGTGTAATCCTTTAAATAAAGCTGACTTGTTCTGGTATTGGCATCATTGCGTTCCGATTACATGCGTTTGATGCATTTCCACAATGCACCAAGAATGCATGTATGTTTTTTAGGTGCAAAATTTCCACATCTAATGCAGAAGATTCAGCGTACCCTAAGAGGTTTTTTATTTAAAACCAAAGTTTCTTAAATTTACATAATCTATTTTTTCTCTTTGTTGGAGTCCCAAATGAATGTTAGTGATGGATGGATTAATAACCCCACCACCCTCGGAAACTTCCACTTTGCAATGAATGGAAAGTCTTATCAAGTTTTAACTCAATATTTTCCCAATTTACTGCCAAAGGTAAGTTTCTTTACATTTTATACACTATGTTTAATTTAATGAAAAGTTCTCTGTTTGGTTAAAGTCCCAAAGGTTCATCTCTTTAGGCAGCAGAGTGGTCCTATTCTCCTATAATGAGCTGTTTTCTGATTTGCAATAAGCCATCTAAGGTCATAGGCTGGAGTCACACTTGCTAGTGACTCGCATCAGTATCACTTGGCACGGCGCACACTCTCCAGACATGAGCGTTTTAGCTGCATAGAAATACATGCAGCAGACCCGCTCTTATCCGGAGAGTGTTAGGCCATGCCGAGTGATGTGATGCGAGACTCGCAAGTGTGACTCAGGCCTTACTAACAGTTCACCAATACGTGTCCCATTTGTTTCCTTGTTGCATACAACTTTTTATGCCATTTAAAGAACCAGTCTGATTCTCTAACATGGGTGTTGTAATAATCATGCATCACACATAAAATAACAATTCTGGAGCACCATTTATTAGATCTCTGCATTGTGTTATTCCTCATATATTAATGTCAGAATTAACATAAACTATTTAAGGCTTTATTTCTTAAATGAAAAAATCAGTTTCTTCAATCACTTCTTTACACTTCTTTTTTATGATAGATGATGACTAAATATTATGAAAATGTAAAGAGGTTGATATTTTTTTTTCAGTAAAACTGTTTTCATTAGGGAAAATACCTGAAACCATTTTAACCCCTTCATGACCTAGGACGTACATGTATGTACTAGGTCGCCTCTCCCCAGTTACCGCTGGCTTGCACAACAAGCCCACCGTCATTCCCGCACATGTCAGATGATCTGATCCACAGACATGTGCGACTAACAGATCTCCCTGTGCCTGTTAACCCCTTAGATGACACCGTCTAACTTTGACAGCGTAATCTAACACGCTCTGGTGGGGATTGCACTGTTCCCTGCTGCCATCGGTGGCACCATGACACGATTACAGGGCATTAATGGCCTGCCATGACAAAACAGGGTCAGCTGATGATCCCTGTCGCTGCATCGGCAATCACAGAAATACAGCAGCGGTAGTGAAGCATCACTCTGATCAGGAGAAGCAATTGCACTGCAGTCATAAAGTCCCTTAAGGTACCTAGAAAAATCAGTAAAAAAAAGTAAAAACAAAAAGTTTTAAAAAAATATAAAGAAATAAAAGTTTAAATTCTTCTCCTTTTGCCCCATTGAAAAAAAACAAATTAAAAAAATCCCCACATATTTGGTATCACCGCTTTCAGAAATGCCTGTTCTATCAAAGTATAAAATACGGTCACACAACATTGCAATAAAATGCAATAACAGGCAATCAAAACATCACATTTATGGTATAAAGAAAAATAAAAGCTCAAGACACAAAAAGTTATCCATCACTTAGCCCCAGATCCTGAAAAATGAGAATACTACGGGTGTTGGAACATGGCAACAAAAGTGATATTTTTTATTTTTTTTTATTTTTTTTTTACCACTTAGATAAAACTAAAACTACACATGTTTGGTATTGAAAAATTTGTACTGACCCGTACAATCACATTTCCAGGTTAGTTTTACGACATACTGACCACAGTAAATAGAAAAAAGAACAATCGTTCAATTGCACTTTTTTTTGCAATTTCTCTGCACTTGGAATTTGTTTCCCATTTTTCAGTACAATATATGGCAATATTTATGATTTCATTCAAAAGTACATCTCGTCTTGCTAAAAACAAGTCCTCATACGGCTATATTGACAGAAAAATAAAAAAGTTACGGCTTTTTGAAGACGGGGAGGAAAAAACAACAACAAACAACAGAAAACGCTGGGGTAATGGGGAAAGAGGTTAAAGACGATGTCCCATACATGGCATAGAAAGTTGGGTATGTAGTCGTTTACAGACCTAAGCGCCACTACTAAACTGACACTTTGGAGGATTATTTTTTATCTATGCTGCTTTTATGTAAATGATAGGAGTTTTATAAAGCTTTATATCTTTATAAAGTTTTTTTATATTTTTGTTTTAAGGTACTATTAAATGGAACCATTTTTGCGAGAATGACTCCAAGGCAAAAGTCAAGTCTTATTGAAGAGCTTCAAAAATTAGAGTAAGTTTGAAACATTTCTTCTAAGGTTCACTCACCCTGGAGTGGTGCTTTCTAGGACAGCACTTTCTCCAATGTTACACTATGGAGTAGTGACAATTAGTGTTTGTTTCAGCATGAGAAAAAATAGCTGCATGCAGCAACTGGCAGCGCATATTGGATGGCATGCAGTCCGATATATGCAAACACAGACAATGGAGAAGCTGGAGAAATGAATCTCTCCATCTTCTCTGCACCTGTGACCCAATCCTCACATGTGAGAGAATCACAGCAAAGTGAATGAAACTCATCTCAGACTCGTGGCAGTTTAAGCCCAGTGTCATTAGCATATCACATCCAATACTCTCACATAAGAGAATCATTTGTTAGTGTGAGAATACCGTCAATAAAATCATGGGGAAATTAAAGTTTTGGCCTTTCTCTGGATTAACATAGCAAGGAAAAAGGCAGAACTGACTTTTTTCAGTCTTAATAATTATGTATTATTAATATACCCTCCATATCCTCAACATTGAAATTGCACCTTCAAGTAGGAAAATTAGTGAACATGTTAATGATATGCAAATGATGAAAAAAGGAAACCAAATTCTCAAAGCATCTCAATTTATTCAATATTGAATATGAGCACCTCATAAAGAAAAATGACATCCACTTACACAGACATTATCAGCAAGGTATTGGCTGTCTGAGGAATCATCTGCCATGCTGAAGAACTTGGGAGCACAAATCATTATGCTGGCTGCTCCCGACAAATGATTTTAGTACGGAGACACTGCAGGCCTTAGTAACACATTTGGGCCATGCAAGTTAGTGGCGGGCGGTAGCACAGCAGCATACTTGGCAATATCATGCTCCAAAATGGCTCCTGAGACACTTTGAAGGAATCCTGGTCAGATTTTGATGAATTTAACACCCAAATGCCTTTACTATGGCAGAACATTCCTCAGACAACCAGCAATTACATTATTACTAAAATGTGTGTATATTCCTATGCGAGGGCGCTCACACTCAAAATATATAATATATATACAAAATAAATCAAGATGTTTTAAAAAAATTTCCCACAGTTTCATTATTTGCATATCTTTAACATGTCTACCATTCCTGTGAGTCCCATATGTTCATGACTTTTCTTTCTTGGTGTTGTAATTTCAGTGTTGTGGACAGTAACTACAGTATACTACACTTATATTTACTACAGTAACTTACTGTGTAAGAAAAATATTCTGCTACTCCAACGTGGAAAATTGATAGTGGGATTTATTGGCAATTTCAATCCAGTTGGTTATAACGATTTGAGTCTATGGAAAATGAGAAAGTTTATAGTGAATAATTGGCTATAATAAAAATAGAAAATAAGCTGAAATAGAAAATGGAACAGAACAATAAAAATATAGAGAGCAGAAAAAGTTTACTGGACTTTAGTGTAAATATATCATTATGCTTTTTCTTTTATTGTACTTCTAGTCTGATGAAGGTCTGAGCCATAGATTGAAACATTAGCAATTGGATTGTAATTGCTAATAAATTACGCTATAATTTTCCAATTGGCAGATTTTTTTCTTATGTTTATTATGGAGTGGTATCCTATCTGAGCAACCCAAGCCCCACCCCCTTTTTTTGTATATTAACATTGATTACAGTATATTATGTATTATATAACACCTAAATGACCTCCATTTTTTATTGTAGCTATTTTGTTGGGATGTGTGGAGATGGAGCCAATGATTGTGGGGTAAGGAAATGTTAGCCTGATAAAACAAATGATTTACTGTGACATGTCCTATATTGGCATACAGTATCAGATGCGCCTCTATTTATTCCCACATGCCAAAGACATACTAATATACAATGTAGGTGGTGAGCCTCAATGTGGACACCAATAACAATGTCTGTACAGCACTGCAGAATGTGTTGGTGCAATATAACTATAAAAAAAATATACTGTATATCATTAATAATTACACACATTGCATACTAAAAACATCTTACTTTATAGTCTAGCTGTGCATCTTTTAGATATGACTAATCACTAAATACTCAAGATATCCCCAAAGGAGTATAATTTCACTGAAAGGGACATTCAATAAAAAAATATAACCTTTATTAGGGTAAATATAATTATTAATAACCTCTCATGCCAAATTACAATATCCTGAGATTCAGTAACTGGGGTAATAAAATAAAGAATCCACAATACACAAACTCCAGTCTCTCCCAACATGAACTAATGTACACAACGTCTCAACGCATTTTGTTGCTGTAGTTGCAACTCATCAGGAGACATCAAAAGTAAAGTGAGACTAAACCCATAAAATCATAATAAAAATGGATCTCCAATTTCTTCTGTACCCAAATATGTTAGAGATAATCTATAAATAGATTTAAATATCTTGGTTTATCTTCAATACCAGTGGGGGTCCCACACATTCACTCTTCCCAATATCGCTCAGATATTATTGTACAAAATTATGGCTTATTGGTAAACCCTTATTGCCACTGATCCTTTGCTGAAAATTTAATTAAGCAATATTACTGACAAGATTGTATCATTTATTTCACACCTCCGGTCACATAAATTTTGTCAGTTGCTGTAGCAAGGAATATAGTTAATGTTGCAATGCAAAAGCCAAATTGCCAGATCAACACAGCACCAAGTTATATACTGTGATACTGTGTAACTAGGGATGGGCAATCCTGATCTCTAAAGATCGGCGATCGTACCGATCACTTAGTGATTAGTGATGAGCGAGCATGCTTGTCACTACTCGGTACTCGCACGAGTATCGCTGTACTCGGGCTGCTCGGCGGGGACCGAGTAATCTCGCGATACTCGTGCTGTACTCGTGGTCTTCATTTCTGCATGTTGGCGCTCTTTTGAGAGCCAGCCCTCATGCAGGGATTGGCTGGCAGACCACTGCAATGCCACAGCCCTGTTAGTTGTGGAATTGCAGTGATTGGCCGGCCTGCACAGCGTGACCGAGCCTTTATACCGGCCGGCGCGCTGTGCTCTGCTTACAGCTATCCAGACAGTGAGTGCAGGGAGAGTGTCGCTGATTCAGGGAAAGCTTTGCGGCCCTTTATAGCTTTTTCAGTTGCAGGGCTGCAAACAGTGTGACCAAAAGTCCTTCTCAGGACTATTCTAGTTGTATACAGGCAGGCAGGGTATAGCCAGGTCGGAGTACAGTAGCAGAGTCCTTCTCAGGACTACTGTTGCTATATACAGGCAGGGTATAGCCAGGTCTGAATACAGGCTAGTGACCAAAAGAGTCCTTGTCAGGACTATTGTACCAGTATACAGGCAGGCAGGCAGGCAGGGTAGTGGTGACCGTATACCAGCCTTCATCATATCTGGGGCTGGTGTACACAGTGTAAAACAGTCCAGATAGTGTCTGACTTGTCTGTAATTGTCGCTCCCCAAAAAAACCTGTTAGGTTCTTATTGCGTCCGTGCTTGGTTTTTAAAACCGCACGTGTGTGCCTGTTGGTGGCAGCGTACAGGTGCACTTGTGTGCAATTTCCAGAAACTTTAATATAACGCACAAGTAGTGAATATACACGTCAGCAGTGCACAGCATTGCAAAATGCGCAAGGGCATTGGCAAGGAACAAGGAAGTGGACGTGATGGTGGTGCAGGCAGAGGCCGAGGTCGTGGGCAAGCTCTAATTTCGCCACAACAAAGGGCCACATCTAGTCGCTCGCACGTCCTGTCCCAAATTCTTGGGGACCGCAGCAGTACACCGCTCTTGAACCAAGACCAGTGTCTACAGGTTGTTAGTTGGATAGCAGATAATGCTTCCAGTCAGATTGGCACCACCACAAACACTCTGTCTTCCACACGGTCAAGTGTCAGTAGCCGTGATACTGCACCGCACATTTCTGAACCTGATCCTCCTTCCTACCACCAGGCTGAGTACACGTCCTCCTCGGACATTAATGATCCCACACTTGGACACTCGGAAGAGCTGTTCACGTTTCCATTCACACATTCTGGCCTCTCGCCAGCTCATATTGAAGTGGGTCATGAGGAGATCGTCTGTACAGATGGCCAAATATTTGAGCAGCCACGTTCTCACGAAGTTGGCAACGTGTCTCAACAAGTGGTGGACGATGATGAGACACAATTGTCAGGAAGTCAGGAGGAGGAGCAGGGGGCGGAAGAGGAAGACGACGTGGTGGATGATCCAGTAACTGACCCAACCTGGCAGGAGGATATGCAGAGCGAGGACAGCAGTGCACAGGGGGAGGGAGGCGTAGCATCACAACAGGCAGTAAGAAGCAGGGTGGTGGCCCCAGGCAGAAGTCAGGCAACCGTTCCCCGGAACAACACGACGACACAAGGTGCCTGTACAAATGTTAGGTCTTCCCGAGTCTGGCAGTTTTTTAAGTTGGATCCAGATGATTCAAAAAAGGCCATTTGCAACACCTGCCGTGCCAGCATCAGCAGGGGTACCAAAACTAGCAGCCTGACCACCACCAGCATGATCAGGCACATGTCAGCCAAGCACCCAACTTTGTGGGAAGTACAACAGAGTCGAGGAGCAGTGCTTGCTGATGTCACTGCTACGTCTTCGCTGGTTGTGCATGCGAGCCAATCCCCTGTCCATGCTGCCTGCGAACAAGCCTCCTCCACTCCTGCACCTGCAGTTGCCTACGCAGAAAGAACACCATCATCAAGGACGTCCTTGTCCCAGCGCAGCGTTCAGTTATCCATTCAGCAAACCTTTGAACGCAGGCGCAAATACACTGCCAACACCCCACATGCCACAGTTCTAAATGCTAACATTTCGCGACTGCTTGCGCTGGAAATGTTGCCTTTTAGGCTGGTGGAGACAGAAGCATTCCGTGACCTGATGGCGGCAGCTGTCCCACGTTACTCGGTCCCCAGCCGCCACTATTTCTCCCGGTGTGCCGTCCCCGCGTTGCATAACCACGTGTCACAAAACATCACACGTGCCCTGAACAACGCTGTTTCACCCAAGGTCCACCTAACCACAGACACGTGGACAAGTGCTTGTGGGCAAGGCCGCTACATCTCGTTGACGGCACACTGGGTTAATATTGTGGAAGCTGGGACCCAGTCTGAGCGAGGGACGGAACACGTCCTTCCCACACCAAGGTTTGCAGGCCCTACCTCAGTCAGTGTTTCACCCACACTCTACAGCTCCGGAATGTCATGCTCTTCAGCCTCCTCCTCCTCCTGCGCATCCTCATCCACTGTGCCCTCCACACCAGTCACAAGCTGGAAGCACTGCAGCACTGCCTCGGCGAAGCGGCAACAGGCTGTGCTGAAGCTAATCTGCATAGGTGACAAACCCCACAATGCAGAAGAGCTGTGGACAGCTCTGAAACAGCAGGCAGATCACTGGCTCACACCTCTGAACCTAAAGCCAGGAAAGGTCGTGTGTGACAATGGCCGGAACCTGGTGGCGGCTTTGAGGCGAGGCCAGCTGACACATGTTCCATGCGTGGCCCATGTGCTCAACCTCGTGGTTCAGCGGTTTATAAAGTCATACCCAGAGCTGTCTGATCTGCTGGTAAAAGTTCGCCGCCTGTCTGCACATTTTCGAAAGTCACCTACTGCTTCAGCCGGCCTTGCCGGCTTTCAGCGCCGTTTGCATCTTCCGGCTCACAGACTGGTGTGTGATGTCCCCACGCGTTGGAATTCAACTCTGCACATGTTGGTCAGGATATGTGAGCAGAAGAGGGCAGTTGTTGAGTACCTGCATCACCTAAGCCGTCGGGAAATGGGTCAAACTCCACACATAACACCTGAGGAGTGGAGATGGATGTCAGACCTATGTACCATCCTCCAAAACTTTGAGGACTCCACCAAGATGGTGAGTGGTGATGACGCCATTATTAGCGTCACCATACCGCTACTCTGCCTTCTAAAACGGTCTCTGCTGAAAAACAAACATGATGCATTGCAGGCGGAGCGCGATGAGTTGCAGCAAGAAACAGTAGTGGGTGTGGGTGATAACACACAGCCCAGCCTCGTCTCATCACAACGTGCAGTGGAGGACTATGACGAGGAGGAGGATGAAGACATGGAGCAACTCTCCGGCCAAATTGAGGATATGACATGCACACCAGTCATATCCTCGGTTCAGCGTGGCTGGCCAGAGGACAGGGTAGATGAGGAGGAGGAGGAGGAGGAGGAGGACAGCATGTTCAGTCATCTTGTTGGTCAGGCTACTGAAGTCCTGGCTGTTAAGAGTCTGGCGCACATGGCTGACTTTATGGTAAGCTGCCTGTCTCGTGACCCTCGCGTTAAGAACATCTTGGCCGACAATCATTACTGGTTGGTAACACTGTTAGACCCACGCTACAAGGAGAACTTTTTGTCTCTTATTCCCGTAGAGGAGAGGTCAACCAAAATGCAGCAGTTCCGGAAGGCCATACTCACAGAAGTAGGCAAAGCATTCCCCTCACAAAACGCTAGCGGCATAGGTCAGGAATCAGTGGACAACCGAGGCGTACAGCCGAGAGAGGCACAAGTCCAATCCGCCAGAGGTAGGGGAACAGTCTTTAAGATGTGGGACAGTTTTCTCAGCCCCTCACATACCACAGCCCCTGAGGTGCGGGGTAGTGCCACAAGAAATCCTAAGTTTGCCCAGATGCTGAAGGAGTACCTTGCAGATCGAACAACTGTACTCCGACATTCCTCTGTGCCTTACAATTATTGGGTATCCAAGCTGGACACGTGGCATGAATTGGCTCTCTACGCCTTGGAAGTCCTGGCCTGCCCTGCTGCTAGCGTTTTGTCAGAGCGTGTTTTTAGTGCCGCAGGTGGAATCATTACAGATAAACGCACCCGCCTGTCAACTGAAAATGCTGACAGGCTGACTCTGATCAAGATGAACAAGGGTTGGATTGGGCCAGACTTCACCACACCACCAGCAAATGAGAGCGGAATTTAAAGTTTGCCATGTACCTCCACTCACCCATGGGTACACACTTCTGGACTTTGGATAATCGCTGGACTGCTCCTCCTTCTCCTCATGCGCCACCATGATGATGACCGTTACAAATTGCAATACTTAGGCCTTTGTTTCAGGTATACCCCCAGTGGTAAATTTTTTCGCCCATTCTTTGCAGAATGGACATTACAACGACAGGAGACCCGCTCCTTTGCAATGGGAACAATGTTTTGAGGCCCTCATGCACGTCTCTACCCAGGGACAACGTGGAGCCTCCCAATTTTTGACTGCCCTGCCTAAGGGCTATACTATAATACACCCACTTCCTTAAAATGGACACTTAATGTTTTGAGGCCCTCATGCACGTCTCTACCCAGGGACAACGTGGAGCCTCCCAATTTTTGGCTGCCCTGCCTAAGGGCTATACTATAATACACCCACTTCCTTAAAATGGACACTTAATGTTTTGAGGCCCTCATGCACGTCTCTACCCAGGGACAACGTGGAGCCTCCCAATTTTTGGCTGCCCTGCCTAAGGGCTATACTATAATACACCCACTTCCTTAAAATGGACACTTAATGTTTTGAGGCCCTCATGCACGTCTCTACCCAGGGACAACGTGGAGCCTCCCAATTTTTGGCTGCCCTGCCTAAGGGCTATACTATAATACACCCACTTCCTTAAAATGGACACTTAATGTTTTGAGGCCCTCATGCACGTCTCTACCCAGGGACAACGTGGAGCCTCCCAATTTTTGGCTGCCCTGGCAAAGGGCTATACTGAAATAGACCCACTTCCTTACAATGGGCACTTCAGGTTTACAGGCCATCATGCACGTCTCTATCCAGGGACAATGTGGAGCCTCCCAATTTGTGGCTGCCCTGGCAAAGGGCTATACTGAAATAGACCCACTTCCTTACAATGGGCACTTCAGGTTTACAGGCCATCATGCACGTCTCTATCCAGGGACAACGTGGAGCCTCCCAATTTTTGGCTGCCCTGCCTAAGGGCTATACTATAATACACCCACTTCCTTAAAATGGACACTTAATGTTTTGAGGCCCTCATGCACGTCTCTACCCAGGGACAACGTGGAGCCTCCCAATTTTTGGCTGCCCTGCCTAAGGGCTATACTATAATACACCCACTTCCTTAAAATGGACACTTAATGTTTTGAGGCCCTCATGCACGTCTCTACCCAGGGACAACGTGGAGCCTCCCAATTTTTGGCTGCCCTGCCTAAGGGCTATACTATAATACACCCACTTCCTTAAAATGGACACTTAATGTTTTGAGGCCCTCATGCACGTCTCTACCCAGGGACAACGTGGAGCCTCCCAATTTTTGGCTGCCCTGCCTAAGGGCTATACTATAATACACCCACTTCCTTAAAATGGACACTTAATGTTTTGAGGCCCTCATGCACGTCTCTACCCAGGGACAACGTGGAGCCTCCCAATTTTTGGCTGCCCTGGCAAAGGGCTATACTGAAATAGACCCACTTCCTTACAATGGGCACTTCAGGTTTACAGGCCCTCATGCACGTCTCTATCCAGGGACAACGTGGAGCCTCCCAATTTTTGGCTGCCCTGCCTAAGGGCTATACTACAATAGACCCACTTCCTTACAATGGGCACTTCAGGTTTACAGGCCCTCATGCACGTCTGTATGCAGGGGCATTGGTGAACCTCACAATTTTGGACTGCCCTGGCAAAGGAAAATACTACAAAGACTCACTTCCTCAAAATGGGCACATTAGACTCAAGAGGCCTTCATGTACGTCTCTTCTCAGGGACATCGGAGTGCCACACAATGTTTTCACGTAAAATCTTTCATGTATTAATCTCAAAAAGTAACATACACCAGCTCTATCTCACTATAGGGTATGTGCCCTTAACATTTCTGCCATGAAAAATCATTTTGGGGTCATTTTGGAAGGTTTTCTGGTGAGTCCGTAAAAATGGCGTGAAACGCAGACAAAATTGTTCACAGCTGTGACTTTTGAGTGATAAATGCTTCAAGGGGTCTTCCCCATGCTGTTGCCATGTCATTTGAGCACTCTTCTGAGACTTTTGTGCCATTTTTAGGGTTTTTCCATGCTGCCGGGGGGTCATTTCACAAAAATACTCGGGTCTCCCATAGGATAACATTGGGCTCGTTGCTCGGGCCGAGTGCACGAGTATCTTGGGAGGCTCGGCCCGAGCTTCGAGCACCCGAGCTTTTTAGTACTCGCTCATCACTATTAGTGCTCGTGTACACGATTCCAACCACGAGCTTTCGTGGGAAGCTCGTGTTACAGATCGGGTCTAGATCGGGTCCAGGGGTTTAAAAAACCCACATTATTAAAAAACATTGTCATGATACTTACAGGTCCCATGATGCGTCCTGCAGACTCCCGGCAGCTCCGGCTTCTGAGTCCGATCATTGCTGTGCCGCCGGTAACCAGCAGTGACTTACAGGACCTTCAATGACATCATAGCATGTGACCATCTGGTGTGAATGTTGATTGGCTTACAGACTGGTCCCATGACTATGACGTCATCGAAGGTTCTGGTAACTGAACTTTCATTGTCACTGTGCAAGTGTCGCATCATAGCGCACAATCTCCCCACAGGAGCTGGTCAGCTAAATATACTTCCATACAGTTTAGGCGCTCCTGCCTGGACATTGTTGACCATGCAGGTGATGCGAGACGCAAGTGCAATCATGCCCTTACTGTCAGCCTGCATCTTGCTCTGTAGAGTGCAATGTAGCCGAGTTCACTTGTCTCTCTGTGCTTCTCACTATGTATAGACAGTGTCTATGCACAGTGATGAAGCACATTTCACTTTGCTCTGTGCTTCTCACTATGTATAGACAGGGTCTGTGCATAGTGATGAAGCAGAGTTGACATTGCTCTTTGCTTCTCACTATGTATAGACACTGTCTGTGCACAGTGATGAAGCAGAGTTGACTGCTCTTTGCTTCTTGCTGTGTATAGACACTGTCTGTGCACAGTGATGAAGCAGAGTTGACTTTGCTCTTTGCTTCTCACTATGTAAAGACACTGTGCACAGTGATGAAGCAGAGTTGACTTTGCTCTTTGCTTCTCACTATGTATAGACACTGTCTGTGCACAGTGATGAAGCAGAATTGACTTTGCTCTGTGCTTCTCACTATGTATAGACACTGTCTGTGCACAGTGATGAAGCACAGTTCACTTTGCTCTTTGCTTTTCACTATGTATAGACAGGGTCTGTGCATAGTGATGAACCAGAGTTGACATTGCTCTTTGCTTCTCACTATGTATAGACACTGCCTGTGCACAGTGATGAAGCAGAGTTGACTTTGCTCTTTGCTTCTCACTATGTAAAGACACTATCTGTGAACAGTGATGAAGCAGAGTTGACTTTGCTCTTTGCTTCTCACTATATATAGACACTGTCTGTGCACAGTGATGAAGCAGAGTTGACTTTGCTGTCCCTGTGGATTACATCGAACTAAGGGTTGCTTTTATAATAAAGATGGAATCTCTAAGTGTTTTTATTTTGTTTTATTTCTAATAAAAAAAAAAATCTGTGATGTGTTTTTTTTTACTGTTTACTAGAAATTCATGGTGGCCATGTCTAATTTGGCGTGACACCATAAATTTCAGGCTTAGTATCATCTGAGAAAACAAAGCTGGTATTAACCCCTTTATAACCCAGTGTTCCACCGCCACCAGGGCCATTGGATGAGCCGGGTAAAGCACCTGGAAATGTCACTAGGAAACAATGCGCCATTTCCGGGGGTGGCTACAGGCTGCCGAGAATCCCAGACCCCAGCTGCCTGCCTTTACCTGACTGGCGATCAAAATACGGCGGGAGCTCATGCATTTTTTTAATTATTTGTTTTTAAATAAGTAAAAAAAAATAATGGTCTTTCCTGTATTTTGATCGCAAGGTGGGTAAAGTGAGGCAGATGGGGGTAGCAGCCCGTAGCCATCCGCTTTATTTGCGCTGAGAATCAAAAATACTGCAGAGCGCTATGTCATTTTTTAATTATTTATTTGTTTTTATGCAACTATATATTGTGTACAATATATATACATATACAGCTCTGGCAAAAATTAAGAGACCACTGCAAAACTTTCAGTTTTTCTGATTTTTCTCTTTATATTTTTGAGTAAAATGTAAAATGCTCTTTTATTCTATGAACTAGCATTTTCAGAAAATAAATACAAAATTTACTGAAATTTGAATACATGTTATCAGTAGTTAATAGAAAAAAACAACAATTTATATTCTACTCTAAAATATAAAGGGAAAAATCAGAAAAACTGACAATTTTGCAGTGGTCCCTTAATTTTTGTCAGACCCTATATATATATATATATATATATATATATATATATATATATATATATATATGTATATATATATTGTACACATTATATAGTTGTAAAAAAATAAATAATTAATTTAAAAAAATGACATAGCGCTCCGTGGTATTTTTGATTCTCAGCGCACATAAAGCAGACAACTACAGGCTGCCACCCCCATCTGCCTGGCTTTACCTTGGCTGGCAATCAAAATACAGGGAAGCAAACATTTTTATAGTTATTTAAAAAAAATAATTAAAAAAAAAATGTGTGGGTTCCCGCTGCGTTTTCTATTGCTATGGGTAATCCAAGCAGCTGCTGGCTTCTAACCCCCAGTGCTTGCTGTTACCTTCATTGGCAATGGAAAATCCAGGAAAGTCCTTTTTTAATTGTTTTGCCCAAAACTAAAAAAAAAAAAAAAAAAAATCACATGGGCTTCGTCATATTTTTATATGCTAGCCAGGTACAGCAGGGAGGTACGGGCTGCCCCCAACCCCTAGCTGCCTATTTGTACCCAGCTGGGAACCAAAAATATAGGGAAGCCCTTTTTTTAATTATTTCATGAATTTCATGAAATAATTAAAAAAAAACAAACGACGATGGCTTCTCCCAATTTTTATGTCCAGCCAGGTGCAACTCGGAAGCTCTAGATTGGAATCCACAGCGCAGGATGGCCCAAGCTTTCTGGGCTCTCCCCACTGCAAATTGGAGTCTGCAGCTGCCCCAGAAAATGATGGCACTTTCATAGAAGTGCCATCTTCTGGTGCTGTAACCAACTCTTCCAGTGGCCCTGGTGTCAGGTGGCATGCTGGGTAATAAGGGGTTAATACCAGCTTTGTTTACCAGCTAGTATTAAGCCAGAGATTCTTAATGTCAGGCCAAGTTTGGCCCGGCCATTGAGAATCTCCAATAAAGGGTTAAAAAAAAGACACCACACAGAGAAAAAATATTTTATTAGAAAAGAATACACAGACACACTTAGGGACTCCATGTTTATTATTTCCTCTCCCCTTTCCATGATCCTGGTCTTCTGTCTTCTTCAACCAATCTAGCTTTGCTATATCAAGACAGCACAGGGGAAGAAGAACGCTGCTGCTCCCCTGTGCTGTGTAATCACTCAATGAGTGAGCAGAGGCTGTGGGTTGGTAAACAATGATGTCACCGCTGCCACCCTTGCCATAGTAACCTGACGGGAGGGTTACTATAGCAACGGTGATCTACGATCACCTGATTCCCGGCTCCGCTATTCACCGGCTGTGGCAGCTAATCCCTGCATGTGGGCTGACTCTGTAAAGAGCGCCGACATGCAGGGACGGGGAACCAAGCATGCGCCCAAGCATCTCTTACTGATGTGCACTGACGACGAGATGCACTGACAGGACCTAGCATGACATCATAGTCATGTAACCGGTCTGTAGCCAATGAGATAATACAACATTCACACGTGACTGGTCACATGCTATGATGTCACGAAAGGTCCTTTTGTTACTGGGCGGCACAGTGATGATCTGACTCAGAAGGAGAAGCGCCGGGAGACAGAGGCTGCAGGACTCTTATTTATCTAAACATGTTTCTTCTACTATAAAGGCTTACTAATCTAACTATAGATGCATTGTATATTTTAATTCTAGAAAAATACTGAAGTTAGGTAATAGGATAGGATATAACAGAGATTATTGTTTATCATGTAAACTAATATTTCATATATTATTCACTACTCCCAGGCACTTAAAATGGCGCATGCTGGAATTTCACTGTCTGAATTAGAAGCTTCTGTGGCGTCTCCATTTACTTCCAAAATTCCAAATATTGAATGTGTTCCTTTGCTCATCAAGTAAGTTTTGCATTAATCTGGAACATACATCTACATCTGATGATACATCATACCTGATTGTAGTGATATTTGTCTGGAACTTGGATGATTGTGAACCAGAACTGATTTAGTTCATGGATTGTGTTTCCTAATGATGTTGCAGTTGATCAATGTGTGATTGGAATAGACTACCATCAATGTTGTCCATGGGATATGTTTGATATTGATCTTACAGTTCAGCACCATTTAGCCCAAGACCATGTTCACACGTTAAGTGTATAGTGAGTTTTTACCTCAGTATTTGGAAGCTAAAACCAGAAATGAAACAATCTGAGGCAAAGTATAATAGAATCATGTGCACCACTTCTGCATTTTTTTACTCACTCTTGGTTTTGACTTACAAATACTGAGGTAACAAAACTCACCAAATACTTAGCGTGTGCATGGGGCCTAATACACATTCTAAGTGAATTTTTCCAATATAATTTTTGTAAAAATGAAGATTTTTTTGCTGTTTTAAATAATTTTTGCAATACAAGCATTATTGTATTATTATATTAACGTAGCAGAATGATTGATTTACTTTTTATAAGTAACAAAATTATTGTTTTTCTATGCAGGGAAGGTCGGAATACTCTTGTTACAACATTCTCCCTCTTCAAATTCTTGACCATGTTTCAGCTCATTGGAATAGTTGGCATATTATTTCTCTTTTGGGTATGACTTTCCTAATTTACCTTTGTCAAATTTGGATGTCATGAAAAGCTATGTCCTTTCTCAGTTCTAGACATAAAATCAACAGGATCTTCATTACTGTTTATAATGCAATATACAAATCACTAATGTTCTTGAATTGCCAAATTGCCAAATTTACCTTCATGCACAGCTATGGTGTAGCGTGATGAGTATCCGAATAGAATGAAGAAGGTCCAGTAAGATTACTAAAACTTGGTATTTCGATATGTTGCTGTTGGGTTAATGCCTTTAGTCAAAGAAAAAGGGCTACTTGTTGATTATAATGCTTAAGGATCAAGTACTTCATTTTTGTATATACATTATAAGTAATGTATAATATATAAAGTATATAGTAATATACTTATACTTACACTCTGCAGTAATATAGTAATATATTATACATATACAGGTATGGTCAAATCAAATTTGTGTCGAATTGAATTTGAATCGAATTTTCTTAGATCCACAGGCGTCATCAAATTTGAACAATGTAATTCGATTCTCGTAAATCTCCTTAAAATTGGCATCACCATTTTACAAATTGTAGATTGTATCTGTGAGACTGATGTATGGGATTCCCCAAAGTGTCTTTCTCTGTCTCTCTCATCTCACTGAATGCCTGCTAAGAATATGCTCCTCACACAGCCCAATCCACACTAAAGTCTTTCTTGCTGTAAATATCTTTTCATTTCTCTTTCTTTTGGGACAGTTTTTCCACTTATCCCCCTTATTGTTCCTCTTACAGCTAGTTTTAAATCATATACTGTAAGTCTACCATTTTACATAAGGCTGCTTTCACACAATCCGTCACCTAGAGGAATTACAGTATACTGCAAAATATTTTGCAGGAATCTGTTTTTTTCCCCATAGGCTTCTATTAGTGACGGATTGTGACTGATGGCTCTGTGTTGTATCCGCCGCTTAATAAATCAGTCGTTTACTGACTAACCGTCAGGCGGGAGCAACGCTGAATGTAACGTTTTTTGGAGCGGCAAAAAAAAACGCACTCTGCAGGATTCCATTGCTATCCGTCAATAGCTATAATAGCTGTTTATGGTGCTGGATTCCGTCGTAATCCGTCACACAACGGAATCCAGTGCTGGATTACATTATGCGCTACTGAGCATGCCCAGCATGTTTGGCACACCCATTGGGCTGTCCCAAACACAAACGGATCACGACGGATCCCTAAAACAACAAATGCACAACGGATGTAACGGACACGACGGATCAGTTTTTTAACACACCAGTTGTGTCAGTTGACATCTAAAAAATGACGGACCTGACAGATTTAAAACAACGCAAGTGTGAAAGCAGCCTAAGGAGTACGATGAACAGACAAAAGATTCACATGTCCCTGAGTATATGACTACCACACATTGTTGTACTGCAGAAATGTGCTCGTCTATGGGGTACTTTACACGTTGCAACATCGCTAGCATCGGCTAGCGATGCCAAGTGCGATAGTACCTGCCCCCGTCGCACATGCGATATGTGGTAATTGCTGCCGTAGCGAACATTATCGCTACGGCAGCTTCACACGCACATACCTGCTCTCGCTGTGACTGCCGAACTATTCCTCCTTCAAGGGGGAGGTGCGTTCGGCGTCACAGCGATGTCACCGCAATGTCACTAATCGTCCGGCCAATAGAAGCGGAGGGGTGGAGATGAGCGGGACATAACATCCCGCCCACCTTCTCCCTTCCGCATTGCCGTCGGGACGCAGGTAAGGAGATGTTTGTCGCTCCTGCGGGTTTACACACAGCGATGTGTGGAGCTGCAGGAACGACAAACAACATCATAACTGCGGTCGACCCGACATTATGGAATTGAACGACGCTACACAGATCACCGATTTTCGCTGCTTTTGCGATCATTTATCGTCGCACCTACAATTTACACGTTGCGATGTCGCTGCCGGCGCCGGATGTGCGTCACTAAAGACGTGACCCCGACGATATTTCGTTAGCGATGTCGCAACGTGTAAAGCCCCCCTATCTCTTTCATTTTGCAGTGTTCCAACTTTCTAATTGGCACTACTACTATGACATCCTTCAGGCTGGCAACCAAAGCCGAGCCTGTTCATGACCATGAGGCTTTACACCCTGTATTAGTAAAAATTAGAAAAGTAAACAAACTAATGGACAAGGATCACTTGGTACGTCCAACGTATTATTGCCCCCAGGGGCAATTGATATCTATATATATATATACATATATATATATATATATATATATATATATGTATATATATATATATATATATATAACCCCTGTTGTATAACACATTATGTGTTGGCCAATATGAAAAATCTTGATCTTGGTTGTATTATTGAATTGTGAACTTAAGGATTTGCGCGTATCCCGATTTCCGACAATTAATGCAGGTCCCGCAAGTTCTAAAGTCAATAGAATTTGTGAAATGACCCAGGATTGTATTAATTCTATGTTGTCTGGTGTTGTTTTTTTCTTTTTGATTGTTGGAGCCATCAAACCAGCTAGTGTTTGGGCCCTCTGAAATACAAAACTTGGTTTAATGGGCAGGAATTGACCTATAGATTTGTCCTGACACAAAATATGCCAATGTTTTGAATAATCTTTTTAAAAAACAGGTTATTGTCTTGATATTGTGTGCTAATTGAAAGTAGTGCTACTTGCTGCGGAATTTTAAGTGATACTGGCTGTTTAGATTTGGGAATAACGAGAGAGACTCTTGTGTGTCTATTCCCTTTAGCACACTCCGGTAGCACACTGTCCTCCAGTACATTGTTCAATTTGTGTATCTAAGCACTGGTGTAATCTGTATTATATTAGTAAAAATTAGTGCACCTTAACTTTTCTGCAACTTCCACCTGACTTCTACTCTGCCATCAAAGTGGCCATTTGACATCTTAAATGGACTCAACCACCATCAACCATGCATAATAAAGCCATCAATCAATTCTACAAGCTTTGGAAAGACTGTGCATAGGAGTAACCTTATTTTTAGACAAAATGCCAGAGCCACAAAAAATTAATTTAAACAATACAACTTTACCATTCCTCAGAGGTGCCACCCCAATTACACTTGTTTGAGCCCACGTCACAAATCGACATCCGGCAAACTGACTGTGGAGAACTACACATGGGTGAGTCTGAAGAGCTGTTCACACATTCTATCCCATGGGCATCACAGGTCCGCTCCAAAGATTTCCAGACTGAAGAGGAAGAAAGCATCTGCAACAATGTCAAAAATCTTTGTGAGTTGGATCCTGGCCTGTACAAAGTAGGGTCCCAGCAGGATCCCGACCCTTGTCAACTAATATTAGCCACAGGGGGTGGAGGTGATGATGATGGACTCAGATACCTGAGGTGCACATGTACTGTCCTGTGATGTCAGGAAGAGGAGGAGTGGGACAACATAGAGCCTAATGATGAAGTTGTAGATCCCACTTGGTGTGAACCCATAGGCATGCAGCTGTATAGGTAAGCAGATAAAAAGGATGACGAAGCCAAGAAGGTTATGTTGGCAATTCCCGAATGGAGCATTCATTCAAATCTGTATGCAAGGGCAGCAATGTAGCCAAACTAGCGTGAAAATGAGTCACTGCAAGCCTGATGATGTTGTTATAATCTACATGAAAAAGATTCCCTTTCTTTCCACGAGATTTTCAACCATGAAGTGCCACCAAAAGGCAGGTTGTCTTTACAGAGGTCTTCCATGTATGTGACCCCAGTGCCACCCCTTGCTAAATGAGCATCACTGATTTGGGATGATGCAACTTTACCTGGTAGAACTTCAGACAGAGCAGACAACCTTTCATTTTTTTGAAGCTCAAGTGCATACACACAATCAAATACATCATATTTTATAAGATAAGAGAAGGGTTGACTGGTACTTGATATAAAACATTTCCTTCCCATTTAGTTATTAGACCGCTGCCATCTTTCCAGCCATGTTGTATCCTGTAACCTACAATATTTCTTGTTGTTTGGGAAATTGGTTTACTTGGTCCCATATTGCTTTGATGTTTCTTGTAAGGGGTCCTTTTCTTCACCATACTTGCAGAAATGCCTGCATGTGCTGCATCAGCGTTTGATCACTGAACTTCGGCCTTTCCAAATAGTCTTCATTCATGTGTGTATATGCAAGGGCAGCAACGCCGCCAAACTAGGGTGAAAATGAGTTTTTCCAAGTCTGATGATGTCATTACATTCTACATGAAAAATATATCCTTTCTTTCCACCTAACATGCAAAGAGATTTTTGTCTGTAGTAGCAGTCTTCTGGGAGCAAGAGGCCTACTCCTGTCTGTCATGCATCTCTTGATTTTTACCATTTAAATGCCAAGCCACATCCTGTGTGTTGACGGACCGCACCTCCCTGCTGTGAAAATAGACTATTGTGAAATAGGGGGAGGCAATTTATGTCACTGTCTTGCTGTCTGCCTGAAATGTTTTTAAACATTTCTGTTGAGTTTTAAAATTTGAATGGCAGGCAACATCCTGTGTGTAGGTCAATGCAATTAGACAGTGCTTAAATTAATATGCATCAGAGAACGCAGTGACACAACTGCAGAGTTGTGGAACACTATCCAAGCTGAGTTTGATAAGTGGCTGTCTTCACTGAACCTGGAGCCAGGGATGGCTATATGCGATTACGGTGCAAACCTAGTGGCAGCACTATGCCTGGGTGACTTCATATATGCACTGCATGGATCAACCTGGTTGTACAGAAATTTCTAGGGCACCATTATGTCCTGGATGCGCTGCTGCTAAAAGCTGTTGCTGTGTACTCAATTTTTAAAATTAAAATGATGGGCCACAGCCTGTGTGTTGAATGGATTGTACCTCCCTGCTCTTTTAAGGCCCTATGGGGAGGAGGGCAATTGATACTATTGTACTGCTGTCTGCCTAAAAGTTTTTTAAATGTCAAAACTCCAAGATGGTTCTCAAATTTGTGTCTTGTGGGTATTGCCAGTCTTCTAGGATCAAGATGCTTATACCTGCCCCTCAGGCATGTCTTAATTTTTAAATTTAAAATGCTGGGCCACAGCCTGTGTTGCATTGACTGTACCTCCCTGCTTTTTTAAGGCTCTAAGGGGAGGAAGGCAATTGATGCTACTGTACTGCTGTCTGCCTGAATGGATTTTCAATGTCGAGACAACAAGATATGTCACAAAGTTGTCTCTTGTCTGTACTGGCAGGGGTATGGAGCATCAGCCCTACACCTGTTTCTCATCCACCTCTATATTTGTTATTTCAATAGTCAACGTATTGTTGGAAGATTTTCAACCCCCCAAAGGTGTTTTCTCTGCTTTACGATTGGCCAACCACTGAGCTCGGAAACGTTCAATAAAGATTTGGTTCCATAAGGATTCGACAAACGTACCACTTGTTTGGTTGGGCGTAGTGAACTGAACCTTGAGAGTTTTGTTCATCTCTATTCCTGAGTTGCTGTTTATTTTTGATTCTGCCTCGCAAAAAACTGATAGAAAGCGCTCAAATAATATTATGTGGCCCAAAATGGTAGCAATAAAAGCTCCAACTTATCCTGCAAAAAAAGCCCTCACATGACTCTGTCAGCTGAAAAGTAAAAAAAAACTATAGCCTTCAAAATTCAGTGATGCAGAAAAACCTTTATTTTATAAAAAAAAGCCTTTTTAGTGTGAAACCTAGAAAAAAAAGCTATGTAAGCCTGGTATCGTGGTATCGGTGTAATCATACTGACCTGAAGAATAAAGCTGCCTAATCACTTATACCACGAGGTGAATGGCGTAAAAAATAATTAAAGCCAATTCTTGACATGCAGTTGATTTCCTCATTCTGCCTCTAAAACAATGCAGTATGGCGTAGCTCATATTTATCCTGCACTCTACACTGAGCATTTACACCATGATTACGTGTAAGGGTATGTGCCGACAATCAGGAATAGCAGAGTTTTGGATGCAGCATGTTTTTGCTGCATGCAAAATACTACATTGTACAGTAGAAGCACGGTGCAGGGGATTTATAGGAAATTCTTTTCTCAGCGTAAACTGACATGCTTCCCTTGTTGCAGCATGTCAATTTATGCTTACAGAGATGCGAGTGTTCTCCTTTGGGAAAACAGAGTAAATATCCCACAGTGCCCAAAACTCTGATCGTGGGCATGGGCAGCTGTGGTCCCCTGTGGAGAACACTTACGTCTCCACAGGAGAAGACACGCTGCGTCCAGGACACAGCATGTGCGGATCGTAGGCACATACCCTGAACCTCTCAAAAACTTGATGCAGACAAGTTAGCAATGGAAAATTCACTTTAGTGCGGCAGAGGGAATCACTTTGACTTCACATCTGGCCTGTAGTCCGGTGGTTTACATCTTTTTATGCTTCTCTTTACACGTGCACAAAAGTGCGGTCATCAACAGTTCTGTTATCTTTAACAAGTCAGACACCACTGAACAGAGGCCAAACAGAGTCTAGAAACTCTGCTGCCTCATTAGTGAATGGATCAGTTGCGGGTTTTATCTGAATCACGTATTTCAGAGATGTAGATGGAAACTCTGATGTAAGTGCTCAGCATAGCTTTGCAAAGGACATTTGAATCAAGCCGCATACAAGGTTATCCTGGAAAAACAGTTGCTTCCTTCTGCTCAGCTAATGTTCCCCAACTTTGAGGACTTGTTTTTCCAGCAAGATAATGTGCCATGCCACACAGCTAGGTCAATCAATGAGTGGATGAAGGACCACCACATCAAAATCCTGTCATGGCCAGCCAAATCTCCAGACCTGAACCCCATTGAAATCCTCTGGAATGTAATCAAGAGGAAGATGGATAGTCGCAAGCCATCAAACAAAAACTGCTTAGATTTTTGCACCAGAAGTGGCATGAGGTCACCCAAAAGCAGTGTAAAAGACTGGTGGAAAGCATGCCAAGATGCATGAAAGCTGTGATTAAAAATCATGGTTATTCTACAAAATATTGATTTCTGAACTCTTCCTGAGTTAAAAAATTATTAGTATTGTTGTTTCTAAATGATTATGAACTTGTTTTCTTTGCATTATTTGAGGTCTGAAAGCAATGCATTGTTTTGTTATTTTGATTATTTTTCATTTTCAGATTTACAAAATTTATTACTTAGAAATTCAAAGACATGTTGTTAGTAGTTTATAGAATAAAAAAAACAATTTACATTTACTCAAAAATATTCCCAAAAATGAAAAAAATTTGAAAAACTGAAAATTTTGTGGTCTCTTAATTTTTTTGCCAGAGCTGTATATGACTGGCCATGCCCGATCATCCCCCCACATGTCTGCTGATCTGATCAGCAGACATGCGTGGCTAACAGGTGTAAACCCCTTAGGTTGCGCTGTCAAGCTCTGACAGCGCAATCTAATGCGCTCTGGCCACACATGGTGTGATCACAGGGCACCAATGAGTTGCAATAACAGTGCAGGGTCAGATGATGTTCCGTGTCACTGTCATGCCTCACAGAAAGGCTGGCTTCTTTCTTGCGATTAACTCGCACGAGTGCAATGCGAGAAATTATCACATTGTACTCGGACACATGTTGATCAATGAGGCAGCTCCCATCTGCTATTTTTTACTCAGTCCAAATCGGACTGAGAAAAAAATAGCAGCATGCTGCGTTTTGGTGACTTTCACGTGCGAGTCACTCCATTGAAACTCTATGGGTGCGTGGAAAACAACGGATGTCACACAGACGGCACACACACCATCCTAGTGACATGCGTTTTTCTAAATACATTTATTGCATGTTGCAGAAAACACTGGAAATTATTGAGGTCTGTCGATGTCGATCAATTTCTATCTCTGTCTGTCGGTCTCTCTGTCTCCCTGTTGTCGGTCTCTATCTCTCTCTGTCTGTCTATTTCTCTCCCCCCCTTTCTCATACTCACCGATCCCCGAGCACCGGCAAAGCGCTGCACGGCTGTCACACTGCTCCTGCGGGTTTTCCTCTTTTGAAAAAGCCAGCCGCTCATTATTCCATCTAGTATTCACTGCTTTCCCCGCCCACTGGCGCCTATGATTGGTTGCAGTTAGACACGCCCCCACGTTGAGTGACAGCTGTCTCACTGCAACCAATCACAGCCGCTGGTGGGCGGGTCTATATTGTGCAGTAAATTAAATAAATAATTTAAAAAAAAACAGCGTGCGGTTCCCCCCAATTTTCATACCAGCCAGGGTAAAGCTACATGGCTGGAGGCTGGTATTGCCAAGATGGGGAGCGCCACGTTATGCGGAGCCCCCCACCCTAAAAATATCAGCCAGCAGTCACCCAGAATTGCCGCATCTATTAGATGCGACAGTCCTGGGACTGTACCCGACTCATCCCGAATTGCCCTGGTGCGGTGGCAATCGGGGTAATAAGGAGTTAATGGCAGCAGCCCATAGGTGCCATTAAGTCCTAGGTTAATCATGGCAGGCGTCTCCCCGAGATACCTTCCAGGATTAACCTGTAAGTTAAAGAAAATAAAAACATACATCCAAAAATTCTTTATGTGAAATAAATGACAAAAAAACCCACCCTCCTTCCCCACTTTATTCCAAACCCAAAATACCCCTCCAGGTCCGACGTAATCCATAGAGGTCCCACGACACTTTCAGCTCTGCTACATCAGAAGCTGACAGAGAGCGGTCACAGACCATGACTGCTCTCTGTAAGCTCCCCACAGCGACTGAAGTGAGTCGCGCTATCAACTGTGCTGTCACTCAGGTTACCCGCGGTCACAGATCTCAGGTGGAGGACTTCTGCTGTGGCCACGAGTAACCTCAGTGACGGCACCGCTGATAGCGCCAATCACTTAAGTCACTCAGGGGATTTGCGGTCACTGGTCAGACCTTCACCGGTGACCGAAAATCAGGCCATGACCCACAGACAGAGCCGCGGGATGACAATGAAGTCGGGTGACGTTCATCCGACTTCATTCTGATCGTGCGGCTCTGTCTGTGTCTGCTGTCATCTGTCATTCAGCTCTGCTACATGGCTCTGTCTGTGTCTGCTGTCAGCGGCCATGTAGCAGAGCTGAATGACAGATGACATAGCTGCTGAGAATAAAAACGGATAACATACGCATCAAACACGGATTGCACATGGACTACAATCAATTGAAAATTCACAGGATCGCATTGCTGTTGCATTGCACACTGATCATAACGTGAACAGAGCTCATGCTACTTTCTAGCATGAGACTTGGACCGATTTTACACGCACAAGTGTGATTCCAGCCAAACACAGCATTTCTACTGATCAGAGCGATGTGGAAGGATCCCTCTAATCAGGAGAAGCGATCACACAGTGCCGTTATAAAGTCAACTAAGGGAATTAGTAAAATAAATAAAACGTGAAATAAAAAAGAGTTTAAAAAAAACCAAAAAATCCCCTAAAAGTTTAAATCACCCCCCTTTTGCTTCATTGAGAATCAAACAATAAAAAAGACACACATTCGGTATTGCCGCTCGGGTGTGGGCGGAGGCAGCTCTCCCAGCTCAGCTATATACTTAAAACTAAATTCTTTGATTATGACAGAATGGCTGTATCCAGTAATCTATGTGATACACCGATGGATTCAGAATCTCCATGCCTGCATTATGATTTTGTCAGATGAGGTAGCAAAAACCCCCTGACAAATTCCCTTTAATACAATACCGGTTACTGAATCAAAATGGCTTGATATTTATGAATCATGTATGAATCTTTTTTTTTTTTTCCAGAAAAATACACTTCTTGGAAACTATCAGTATCTCATTCACGATGTTGCTATAAACCTCACAGTTACCTTGACTTGTGAGTATATTTCTATATTTTATCCAGTTATTCCCACATCTGTGGCTGCCATTTTGTACACACTTTAGTAGCATATTTCTGTCACTTTTTTGTGACTTTACAAACAATAATTGTCTTTCTTTTTCTAGTGAGTTTAAACCGTCCAGCCACAAAACTTGCTCCGTACAGACCCTCGGGACAGCTTCTCTCTCCTCCTTTATTACTTTCCATTTTCATGCACCTTACTTTTTCTGTGATTGTCCAAACCACAGCTTTCTTTCTGCTTCAGCAGCAGCCATGGTACAATGAAACGGATGTCTTCAGGTAAATTTATTCACTGCAGCCACAACAACTATTTGGTTACTTGGTCAGCCATGTGCAATGAGCTCAATTCATATTTTTGCAAGGTTTTTTTGTGTGTGTAACTGAGTGGTTTTGTATATGTAAATATGATGAGTTATATATTACAGCATTAGCTCTTCAAGGGCCAGGACATTTTTAAATTTTGCACTTTCGTTGCTCACCTTCACTTTTCTCAGCTTTCATGAGCCAAAACCTTTTTTTTATCATCCACATTGATGTTTAAGGGCTTGTTTCTTGCAAGATGAGTTTTGTTCTTAACAACACCATTTGTTTTACTATGTAATGTACTGAACAAAGTGAAAATAAATTAAAATGGGATGTAATGGGGAAAAAAGGGCAAATTTTGCCATTGTTGTTTTGGGGTTTGTTTTTATGGCTTTCAGTATGACCTGTAATCATAATTGCAATCTGATTATGTCTGATTATGGTGTTAACAAACATGCCACAGTATTAAAGTTTATAGTTAGTGATGAGGGAATGGTACAATACCCTGGTTCGGATTATTCGTACTGAGAACCTAGTACTATTCCAGTATTTATCATGAATAACAAACCAAATGCAAGTCAAGGGGGAACCTGAGCATTTAGGCTACATTCACATGACTGTTTCGTTTTTGCGGTCCTCAAAAAGCGCTCAGTTTTTTTCATGGATGCATCCGTGTGGCATCTGTGTGACATCTGTTCCGTTCCATATACGGTCCGTGTGTCATCCGTGTGTCATCTGTGTGCCTTCCGTTTTTTTTGCGGACCGCAAAAAAATGGAAGCAGCTAGAAAGATAAATAGATGCATAGATATAAAGTTGGATAGATAGATATAGAGATAGAAGGATAGATGGATGAATGAATGAATGAATAGAGGGATAGATAGAAAGATAGATAGATGGATAGAAAGATAGATAGATAGAAAGATAGATAAAAGATAGATATAGAGCTAGATAATAGATAGATAATAGATAGATATAGGGATAGATAGTTAGATAATAGATGAGAAAGAACTATATAATGTCCCACCCCCTTGCATATTCTAAGCTGGCACCCTTTAGTGACTTTCATGTGGCACTAAAGGGTGTTTAGCCTTGTATTTAGCCAAAAAATAAATAAATAATTTAAAAAAAAAAAACGACGTGGGGTCCCCCCTATCTTTTGTAGCCAGCTAGGGTAAAGCAGATGGCTGCAGCCTGCAAGCCACAGTTGGCAGCTTCACCTTGGCTGGTAATCCAAAACAGAGGGCACCCCACGCTGTTATTTTAAAATAAATAAATAATTTAAAACAAAAATCATGGTGTCCCCCCCAAATTGGATCATCAGCCAAGGTAAAGCAAACAGCTGTGGTCTGGTATTCTCAGACTAGGGAGGTCCACAGCCTAAAAATAGCAGGCCACAGCCTACCCAGAAGTGGCGCATCCATTGGATGTACCAATCCTGGCGCTTCTCCCCAACTAATCCCGTTGCCCTGGTGCGGTGGCAAACAGGGTAATATATGGGGTTGATGCCAGATGTGTAATGTCACCTAGCATCAAGTCCTGGGGTTAGTGATGTCAGGCATGTATCAGATACCTGACATCACTACCCAGTCAGTAATAAAAAAAATAGACAACAAAAAAGTTTTACTTGAAAAAACACTCCCCAAAACATTCCCTCTTTCACCAATTTATTGAAAATAACAATCAAATCCGGGTCCGGCGTAATCCAATAAGGGGGTCACACGACGATCCATACCATAGTCACTGTCCCAGTCAATGAAGAACAGAATGTTCCCCATTGGCTGGGAGAGCAGTGCAGTGACCTGAGCTAACATCATGAGGTCAGCCCAGGTCACTGCAGGGAATGATGAGCGCTGCTGTCAGGATGTTAGATGAGATCTTCATTATCTGCTGTGACGATCTCCTGCACTCCTGACGTCAGCACTGTCACTGCCTCCCATTGTTCGCCACGTTCACAGCAAAGAATCGCGGGAGCCCATGACGTCACCACTAGTCACAGTCTCGGGCCGCCCATGAGACGTGACGTGAGAACGCAGTGGGCATAGAAGACAGTGACAGCACTGATGTCAGGAGTGCAGGAGATCGTCACAGCAGGTAACAATATCATCTAACCTCCAGACAGCAGCAGCGCTTGTCATCTCCGCAGCTGCCCGCACTTCAGTGTGAGAAGCTGCTGATACTGCAGTGCGGGCAAACACTGACACACTGCAGTGCGGGCAGCCGCAGGGCTGGTGCCGGAAGCGGAACACAGACTGCACAGGCCACGGAAGTGCTTCCGTGCGGCTTCCAGGGATTTTGCTGGCCCATTGACTTGTATTGAGTCACGGTCCGTTATTACGGAACAGAATAGGACATGTTCCATAATAACGGAACGGTCATACGGCATCCGATGTGTTCTTTTGTAGGATCAGATGCACACGGAAGTGCTTCCCTCTGCCATCCAATCCTACACAAAAGACATTGAAAAGATGTTCCTGTCAGTGGGTCCGCAAAAAAACAGGAACTGAACAGGACAAACGGAACGGTCATGTGAATGAGCCCTTATCTTGAAGATTTCCCAAAAAAATGCTCTGGTTCCCCATTGACTTGCATTAGGTTTGTTATTTGTGATGAATACTGGAATAGTACTAGGTATTAGGTTCCAAACTAGTGATGAGCGAGTACTAAAAAGCTCGGGTGCTCGAGGCTCGGGCCGAGCATCCCAAGATACTCGTGTACTCGGCCCGAGCACCGAGCCCAATGTTATCCTATGGGAGACCCGAGTATTTTTGTGAAATGACCCCCGGCAGCATGTAGAAACCCTAAAAATGGCACAAAAGTCTCAGAAGAGTGCTCAAATGACATGGCAACAGCATGGGGAAGACCCCTTGAAGCATTTATCACTCAAAAGTCACAGCTGTGAACAATTTTGTCCGCGTTTTACGCCATTTTTACGGACTCACCAGAAAACCTTCCAAAAAGACACCAAAATTAATTTTCATGGCGGAAATGTTAAGGGCACATACCCAATAGTGAGATAGAGCTAATGTATGTTACTTTTTGAGATCAATACATGAAAGATTTTCCGTAAAACATTGTGTGGCACTCCGATGTCCCTGAGAAGAGACGTACATAAAGGCCTCTGAGTCTAATGTGCCCATTTTGAGGAAGTGAGTCTTTGTAGTATTTTCCTTTGCCAGGGCAGTCCAAAATTGTGAGGTTCACCAATGCCCCTGCATACAGACGTGCATGATGGCCTGTAAACCTGAAGTGCCCATTGTAAGGAAGTGGGTCTATTGTAGTATAGCCCTTAGGCAGGGCAGCCAAAAATTGGGAGGCTCCACGTTGTCCCTGGATAGAGACGTGCATGAGGGCCTCAAAACATTAAGTGTGCATTGTCAGGAAGTGGGTGTATTATAGTATAGCCCTTAGGCAGGGCAGCCAAAAATTGGGAGGCTCCACGTTGTCCCTGGATAGAGACGTGCATGATGGCCTCTAAACCTGAAGTGCCCATTGTAAGGAAGTGGGTCTATTGTAGTATAGCCCTTAGGCAGGGCAGCCAAAAATTGGGAGGCTCCACGTTGTCCCTGGATAGAGACGTGCATGAGGGCCTCAAAACATTAAGTGTGCATTGTCAGGAAGTGGGTGTATTATAGTATAGCCCTTAGGAAGGGCAGCCAAAAATTGGGAGGCTCCACGTTGTCCCTGGATAGAGACGTGCATGATGGCCTGTAAACCTGAAGTGCCCATTGTAAGGAAGTGGGTCTATTGTAGTATAGCCCTTAGGCAGGGCAGCCAAAAATTGGGAGGCTCCACGTTGTCCCTGGATAGAGACGTGCATGAGGGCCTCAAAACATTAAGTGTGCATTGTCAGGAAGTGGGTGTATTATAGTATAGCCCTTAGGCAGGGCAGCCAAAAATTGGGAGGCTCCACGTTGTCCCTGGATAGAGACGTGCATGAGGGCCTGTAAACCTGAAGTGCCCATTGTAAGGAAGTGGGTCTATTGTAGTATAGCCCTTAGGCAGGGCAGCCAAAAATTGGGAGGCTCCACGTTGTCCCTGGATAGAGACGTGCATGAGGGCCTCAAAACATTAAGTGTGCATGGTCAGGAAGTGGGTGTATTATAGTATAGCCCTTAGGCAGGGCAGCCAAAAATTGGGAGGCTCCACGTTGTCCCTGGATAGAGACGTGCATGAGGGCCTCAAAACATTGTCCCCATTGCAAAGGAGCGGGTCTCCTGTCGTTGTAATGTCCATTCTGCAAAGAATGGGCGAAAAAATTTACCACTGGGGGTATACCTGAAACAAAGGCCTAACTATTGTAACGGTCATCATGGTGGCGCATGAGGAGAAGGAGGAGCAGTCCAGCGATTATCCAAAGTCCAGAAGTGTGTACCCATGGGTGACTGGAGGTACATGGCAAATTCCCGTTACAAACTTTAAATTCCGCTCTCATTTGCTGGTGGTGTGGTGAAGTCTGGCCCAATCCAACCCTTGTTCATCTTGATCAGAGTCAGCCTGTCAGCATTTTCAGTTGACAGGCGGGTGCGTTTATCTGTAATGATTCCACCTGCGGCACTAAAAACACGCTCTGACAAAACGCTAGCGGCAGGGCAGGCCAGGACTTCCAAGGCGTAGAGAGCCAATTCATGCCACGTGTCCACCTTGGATACCCAATAATTGTAAGGCACAGAGGAATGTCAGAGTACAGTTGTTCGATCTGCAAGGTACTCCTTGAGCATCTGGGCAAACTTAGGATTTCTTGTGGCACTACCCCGCACCTCAGGGGCTGTGGTACGTGAGGGGCTGAGAAAACTGTCCCACTTCTTAAAGACTGTTCCCCTACCTCTGGCGGATTGGACTTGTGCCTCTCTCGGCTGTACGCCTTGGTTGTCCACTGATTCCTGACCTATGCCGCTAGCGTTTTGTGAGGGGAATGCTTTGCCTACTTCCGTGACTATGGCCTTCCGGAACTGCTGCATTTTGGTTGACCTCTCCGCCTCGGGAATAAGAGACATAAAGTTCTCCTTGTAGCGTGGGTCTAACAGTGTTACCAACCAGTAATGATTGTTGGCCAAGATGTTCTTAACGCGAGGGTCACGAGACAGGCAGCTTACCATAAAGTCAGCCATGTGCGCCAGACTCTTAACAGCCAGGACTTCAGTAGCCTGACCAACACGATGACTGAACATGCTGTCCTCCTCCACCTCCTCCTCCTCATCTACCCTGTCCTCTGGCCAGCCACGCTGAACCGAGGATATGACTGGTGTGCATGTCATATCCTCAATTTGGCCGGAGAGTTGCTCCATGTCTTCATCCTCCTCCTCGTCATAGTCCTCCACTGCAAGTTGTGATGAGACGAGGCTGGGCTGTGTGTTATCACCCACACCCACTACTGTTTCTTGCTGCAACTCATCGCGCTCCGCCTGCAATGCATCATGTTTGTTTTTGAGCAGAGACCGTTTTAGAAGGCAGAGTAGCGGTATGGTGACGCTAATAATGGCGTCATCACCACTCACCATCTTGGTGGAGTCCTCAAAGTTTTGGAGGATGGTACATAGGTCGGACATCCATCTCCACTCCTCAGGTGTTATGTGTGGAGTTTGACCCATTTCCCGACGGCTTAGGTGATGCAGGTACTCAACAACTGCCCTCTTCTGCTCACATATCCTGACCAACATGTGCAGAGTTGAATTCCAACGCGTGGGGACATCACACACCAGTCTGTGAGCCGGAAGATGCAAACGGCGCTGAAAGCCGGCAAGGCCGGCTGAAGCAGTAGGTGACTTTCGAAAATGTGCAGACAGGCGGCGAACTTTTACCAGCAGATCAGACATCTCTGGGTATGACTTTAGAAACCGCTGAACCACGAGGTTGAGCACATGGGCCACGCATGGAACATGTGTCAGCTGGCCTCGCCTCAAAGCCGCCACCAGGTTCCGGCCATTGTCACACACGACCTTTCCTGGCTTTAGGTTCAGAGGGGTGAGCCAGTGATCTGCCTGCTGTTTCAGAGCTGTCCACACCTCTTCTGCATTGTGGGGTTTGTCACCTATGCAGATTAGCTTCAGCACAGCCTGTTGCCGCTTCGCCGAGGCAGTGCTGCAGTGCTTCCAGCTTGGGACTGGTGTGGAGGGTAAAGTGGATGAGGATGCGCAGGAGGAGGAGGAGGCTGAAGAGCATGACATTCCAGAGCTGTAGAGTGTGGGTGAAACCCTGACTGAGGTAGGGCCTGCAAACCTTGGTGTGGGAAGGACGTGTTCCATCCCTCGCTCAGACTGGGTCCCAGCTTCCACAATATTAACCCAGTGTGCCGTCAACGAGATGTAGCGGCCTTGCCCACAAGCACTTGTCCACGTGTCTGTGGTTAGGTGGACTTTGGGTGAAACAGCGTTGTTCAGGGCACGTGTGATGTTTTGTGACACGTGGTTATGCAACGCGGGGACGGCACACCGGGAGAAATAGTGGCGGCTGGGGACCGAGTAACGTGGGACAGCTGCCGCCATCAGGTCGCGGAATGCTTCTGTCTCCACCAGCCTAAAAGGCAACATTTCCAGCGCAAGCAGTCGCAAAATGTTAGCATTTAGAACTGTGGCATGTGGGGCGTTGGCAGTGTATTTGCGCCTGCATTCAAAGGTTTGCTGAATGGATAACTGAACGCTGCGCTGGGACAAGGACGTGCTTGATGATGGTGTTATTTCTGCGTAGGCAACTGCAGGTGCAGGACCGGAGGAGGCTTGTTCGCAGGCAGCATGGACAGGGGATTGTCTCGCATGAACAACCAGCGAAGACGTAGCAGTGACATCAGCAAGCACTGCTCCTCGACTCTGTTGTACTTCCCACAAAGTCGGGTGCTTGGCTGACATGTGCCTGATCATGCTGGTGGTGGTCAGGCTGCTAGTTTTGGTACCCCTGCTGATGCTGGCACGGCAGGTGTTGCAAATGGCCTTTTTAGAATCATCTGGAGCCAACTTAAAAAACTGCCAGACTCGGGAAGACCTAACATTTGTACAGGCACCTTGTGTCGTGTTGTTGTTCCGGGGAACGGTTGCCTGACTTCTGCCTGGAGCCACCACCCTGCTTCTTACTGCCTGTTGGGATGCTACGCCTCCCTCCCCCTGTGCACTGCTGTCCTCGCTCTGCATATCCTCCTGCCAGGTTGGGTCAGTTACTGGATCATCCACCACGTCGTCTTCCTCTTCCGCACCCTGCTCCTCCTCCTGACTTCCTGACAATTGTGTCTCATCATCGTCCACCCCTTGTTGAGACACGTTGCCAACTTCGTGAGAACGTGGCTGCTCAAATATTTGGGCATCTGTACATACGATCTCCTCATGACCCACTTCAACATGAGCTGGCGAGAGGCCAGAATGTGCGAATTGAAACGTGAACAGCTCTTCCGAATGTCCAAGTGTGGGATCAATAATGTCCGAGGACGTGTACTCAGCCTTGTGGTAGGAAGGAGGATCAGGTTCTGAAATGTGCGGTGCAGTATCACGGCTACTGACACTTGACTGTGTGGAAGACAGAGTGTTTGTGGTGGTGCCAATCTGACTGGAAGCATTATCCGCTATCCAACTAACAACCTGTTGACACTGGTCTTGGTTCAAGAGCGGTGTACTGCTGCGGTCCCCAAGAATTTGGGACAGGACGTGCGAGCGACTAGATGTGGCCCTTTGTTGTGGCGAAATTAGAGCTTGCCCACGACCTCGGCCTCTGCCTGCACCACCATCACGTCCACTTCCTTGTTCCTTGCCAACGCCCTTGCGCATTTTGCAATGCTGTGCTGACGTGTATTCACTACACTTGTGCGTTATATAATAGTTTGTGAAAAACGCACACAAGTGCACCTGTACGCTGCCACCGACAGGCACACACGTGCGGTTTTTAAATGCAAGCACGGACGCACTAAGAACCTAACAGGTTTTTAGGAGAAAAAATTACTGAGACGTCTGACACTATCAGCCACTGCTGACTGACGTGTATTATACACTAGACTTGTGCGTTATATAATAATAGTTTGTGAAAAACGCACACAAGTGCACCTGTACGCTGCCACCGACAGGCACACACGTGCGGTTTTTAAATGCAAGCACGGATGCACTAAGAACCTAACAGGTTTTTAGAAGAAAAAATTACTGAGAAGTCTGACACTATCTGGACTGTTTTAGACTGTGTACACCAGCCCCAGATATGATGAAGGCTGGTATACGGTCACCACTAGGAATGGCTATATACCCTGCCTGCCTGCCTGCCTGCCTGTATACTGCTACAATAGTCCTGACAAGGAGTCTTCTGGTCACTAGCCTGTATTCCGACCTGGCTATACCCTGCCTGTATATAGCAACAATAGTCCTGAGAAGGACTCTGCTACTGTACTCCGACCTGGCTATACCCTGCCTGCCTGTATACAACTAGAATAGTCCTGAGAAGGACTTCTGGTCACACTGTTTGCAGCCCTGCTACGGAAATAGCTATAAAGGGCCGCAAACCTTTCCCTGAAGCAGCGACCCTCTCCCTGCACTGACTGTCTGGATGGCTGTGAGCAGAGCACAGCGCGCCCGCCGGTATAAAGGCTCGGTCACACTGTGCGGGCCGGCCAATCACTGCAATTCCACAACTAACAGGGCTGTGGCATTGCAGTGGTCTGCCAGCCAATCCCTGCATGAGGGCTGGCTCTCAAAAGAGCGCCAACATGCAGGGATGAAGACCACGAGTACAGCACGAGTATCGCGAGATTACTCGGTCCCCGCCGAGTAGCCCGAGTACAGTGATACTCGTGCGAGTACCGAGTAGTAACAAGCACACTCGCTCATCACTATTCCAAACTCGAATATTTAGTATTCGCTCATCACTATTAATAGTGACAATAGTGACAATCTTGGTCTTTTATGGAGCTCAGCTTATCGCTGAGCTTTGCTGAAGTACTGAGATTACAACAATGAGGGTCTTCAGAAAACCCTTGAAGTTATAGTAACTCCTCAATCCTGTGATCGCATTGCTGGAGACCAATGGAAACCAGTGTGTGCAAACATCAGTGTGGGAAATTTTCATCCTGCTGCAAACAGAAAGGGCTCATGCGCAAGTAACTGCTGATTTATTCTGCAGCAATTTGACAGCACATGTGCGCTTCAAATCGCTGCAGAATGAATGCAGTATTTTTTTTTAAAAATCGCCGATTTCATGTGCTTGGGATGCTGCCCCCACCATAGACAGAGTGGGAGCTGCATCCAGAAATAATTGACACCCTGCTTTTATGAACGCATGGATTTGGGTCAAAATTTTAGCACCCAAATCGCTGCGTTCATAAAAGCATCGTGCGCACGTGTCATGCACAATCTACATAGATTGTGCAAGGGACGCAGGATGCATGCATTTATACTGCAGAGCTATATGCAGCATAAATGCATGCAATTACGCAACGTGCGCATGAGCCCTTAAATGGTTACCTGCTCCAACGAGAACTCCGCTCCAGCTGCGGCTGTTAGTGACTGATATTCTCTATGTAAAATAGCCGGCATCAGCCGTGTGTGTCAGAAGCTCTGCCCCTGAACTCCCTCCACAAATGTGCACCCCTTCCCAGAAGGTTTATTCATTGATGTACTAATGCAGGATAAGGTTAAAACATTTGCAGAATATATTTCCTTATTAAGAAGAAAATAAAAAGGACATGGACACATTTGTCACAAAAACTATTTATTTAGATAGTATATGTGTTTGCGCAGGAGTTTGCTTCTGCATTGTTCATTTCTTTTCAAGATCTACTTACACATTCACAAGGAGGCATGTCAGTGTAAGTTCAGAGTTGGGTTAGCGTTCCAAGTAAAACATTCACTCTCCAATTTTCTTCTCCGAAGCCTTTACCCGCACCTCATACTCCAACTCTCACACCAACTCAGCAATTAAAGCCAGAAATTATTTTATTAGACCAAGATATGGTGTTCATGGTATGGGATGTAACTATAGCTCTTGCCTTCTGTTTAAAAGAATGCGTCTCATTCACTACAAAAAAACAAAAAAACTTAGGCCTCAATTTCACTTGCGTTTTGCACAGATGAGTGCAATCCGATAAAAATCGGATTGCACTCGCACCAATGCAAAACTATGGGGCAGTGTCCATCTATGATTGTTTTCTCATGCCATATCAGTATGAGAATTAATTAATTGCAGCATGCTGCGTTTGGCAGTGAGTCTCAGCTCACATGAAACCATATAAATCTATAGGTGCATGTGAAACATCGCACTGCACTCCCATGTTATCTGACCGCAGTGCAATGTACGCAGAGACAGGCAGCGGAGGAGAGGGAGAAAATGCTCCCTTCCTCTTTTCTGAAGCTGTGATCCGATCCCAAGATCAGATCACAGTTGCATGACCCTCGGCTGATGCTCACAGCACAAGGTCATTAGTATATCGCTTCCGATACTTTTTCATCAGAAGCTGTGCGCAAGTAGAATCGAGGCCTTAGAGGGTTTTTCCAATCTCACACATTTGTGGCATGAGGATGTGCATAAGGCCAGAGTCACACTTGTGAGAGGCTCTTGCAAGTCTTGCATCACATCACCCGACATGGCCTGCAGCTCTCCGGACAGGAGCATCTCAGCTGCATAGAAATACATGCAGCTGACCCGCTCCTGTCAGGAGAGTGTGTGGCCATGCCGGGTGATGCGATGTGAGACTTGCGCGAGTCTCTCGCAAGTGTGGCTCCAGCCTAATAGATTTCTTGTACCCATTTGCTGAGTCTTTTATTGCCTTTTCTCCCATTGCATTGGAGTGGAATCTGAACTTTTGCATGCTAAAAGCTTATGAGTGTCATAAATATAACCTAGTGCTGCTTGATGGTCATTTCTGTATGTCTACATTTTGTCCAAAATACAGAATCTTGCAACACTTGTCATGGGTCCTAATTGTCTTGTGAGTGTCTATGCTAAAATTAAAATGAAAGGCACAGAAAAGGGAATTAAACTTCTCCCAAAAATTCAAAAAATAACAAAGAAAAAAAAGGCAACAGTATTTACCAAAATATCGATCAATACCTCATATATTATATTTTTTTTTCACATCATAACTATTTCTGTACAGGATGCAGCAAAGGTCATCTGGCCTTGTGAAATGGGGAGTTTATCCCAATGGGATGCACTTATATAGTGCTGGGAAGCTAGACCGATCTAGTATTATGGGCGTCACTAATAGGTTGTAAGGCGGATACTGTGTGTGACCAGTGCCCAATACCAAGCAATCACATCTTCCATAAATTGGTAAGATGTGAGTGGTTGTCTCATCGATATTTTGCATCTGTGTTTTCTCCGCCTTTTATCAAGGGGGCTGCCGCATCATGTCAGTGAATTAGATTCTGACAACTGAGCAGGTAAATACTGTTGCCCGTCTTTTTTGCAGTTATTTTTTGCTTGTTTTTGGGAATTTGAAATACTTTTTTGTGGCTTTTTTTTTTTCTTTCTAAGCTGGTTTTGAGCAGCTGTTATATTAATACTGAGTTTAATACAGAAAATAGCCTGTGATAAGATTAATAAAATCATGACAACACAACAGTATCATAATCACTGTTATTCTTATCCGCAGTGCATGTCTTCCATTAAACCAGAGTACAGTGAATGTTACAGTGAGAGAACATGGATACGCAGAGAACTTCTTAACCACCACAATGTTCCCTTTAACTGGTTTTAATCAAATTATTGTAGAAATTGTGTTTGCCAAAGGAAGGCCATTCAGGCAGCCTCTATATACTAACTGTAAGTTGAAATATATATGATTTTTTTATGTCAGCAGTCAAATATCAAAATCTCAGTAGTGGATCTTGAAATGTGACATAGGGGGTCTTTTTTTTAAAGTTGTACTTAATATATAATATATACATAGACTGAACAAGTATATATTAATGCAACACTTCTTGATTTTGCTCCAATTTTTACCTCTCCATGACCAAGGAGGTACTGGTATGTCCTTGATCTGGAGGCAAGCCCAGAATATTCACCACACATGTCTGCTGATCTGCTCAGCAGACATGTGTGGCAAACAGATAAGGGTGGATCGGAGATCCACTTGCTCTTGTTAACCCCTTAGATCATGCTGTCAAATAATGACAGTGTGACTTAAGTGGCCATGGCGAGGATTTCGCTGTTCCCCACCACCAATGTCAGCCCTGTGATGCAATTATGGGGCGCCAATGTTTTGCCATGGGAGCAATTACACTTTTTTTGCAATTTCACAAGATTTGGAAATTTCTTCACGCTTTCCAGTACACTATATGGTAAAACTATTTTATTTTATTCAAAAGTATACCTCAGCCTGCAAAAATAATCTCTCATATGGCTATAATGATGGAAAAATAAAAAACGTTTCGGAAGCAGGGGAGGAGAAAATGAAAATGAAAACGCAAAATTGCCCAGAGGTGAAGGAGTTAATGAGCTGAAATCTAAAGGGTGCTTTACATGCTGCGACATCGCTAACGATATATCATCGGGGTCACTGTGTTTGTGACGCACATTCGGCGTCATTAGAGACATCGCAGCGTGTGACAGCTAGGAGCGACGATCAACGATCGCAAAAACGTCAAAAATCGTTGATCGTTGACACGTTGCTCCTTTTCATAATATCGTTGGTGGTGCATGCCACTGGTTGTTAGTCGTTCCTGCGGCATTACATATCGCTATGTGTGACACCACAAGAACGGCGAACATCTCCTTACCTGCGTCAACTGGCAATGAGGAAGGAAGTAGGTGGGCGGGATATTCCGCCCGCTCATCTCCGCCCCTCCGCTTCTATTGGGCGGCTGCCGCGTGACGTCTCTGTGATGCCGCACGAACCGCCCACTTAGAAAGGAGGCGGTTCGCCGGCCACAGTGACGTCGCAGGGAAGGTAAGTCTGTGTGACGGGTGTAAGCAATGTTGTGAGCCACGGGCAGCGATTTGCCCGTGACACACAACCGACGGGGGAGGGTATGCTCGCTAGCAATATCGATAGCGATATCGCAGCATTTAAAGGGCCCTTTAGACTTTTCTTTGTACATAGAATACCTTTTTCTTTCAAATATTGGTCCCATATTTGCTGAATCTGTGTTAGTGAACACTTCGCCTTTGCCGAGATAATTCATCCACATCACAGGTGTGACATATCAAGACCCTCATTAGACAGCATGATTATTGCACAGGTGTGCCTTAGGCTGACCACAATAAAAGGCCACTCTAAGGCCTCCTTCATACGTCAGTGAAAAACACTGACGTTCTTAACTGTTGTGTAAAACACGCACATGTCCCTCCGTGTCCCGTGATTCACGGCACACGTGGGTTGTCCATGTGCAATCTGTCATCCGTGATCCGTGATCCATGATTGAAAATGGACATTAATCACCTGCCTTCGCTCCTGCTCTCCATGGTGCTGAACTCCTCGGCTCTGCAGCGTCCGCCTACCGCTCTCTGCAGCTACTTCCGGGTCGGCTGTTCCGGCTTTCATGAATATTCATGAGCCGGGCAGGAGCTACAGAGAGCAGAGGCTGCACAGCGCATCGCTGGAAAGATGAGTTGAAAATGTTTATTATTTTATATGTCAGTGTTTTTCTGGTACGTGTTTCACGGATCACACATGGATCACACCATAGTGTGGTCCGTGGGTCATCAGTGATGCCAGAAAAAAACGGACTTGTGTCTGTGCAGAATCACGGACACGCGTGTACGCTGCATGGAGACACGTTCAGTGAAGAATCACTGATGTGTGGGCAGACCCATTGATTATAATGGGTCTGCGTATGTCAGTGATTCTGGTACATATAAAAAGAAGCACATACGTCCGAGAATCACTGACATGTGAAGGGGGACTAAAATGTGCAATTTTATCATACATCACAATGCCACAGTTGTTTCAAGTTTTTAGGGAGTGTGCAATTGAAATGCTGACTGCAGGAATGTCCAGAACCTGTTGCTTCTGAATTGATTATTCATTTCTCTACTTTAAGCCACCCCCAATGGCATTTCAGCAAATTTCCCAGTATATCCAACTGACCTCACAACAACCGCAGACCACATGTAATCACACCAGCCAAGGATCATCTGAGATCAGCCACCCGGACAGCTGATGCAACAATCGATTTGCTTAACCAAAGATTTTTTGCGCAAACTGTCAGAAACCATCTCAGGGAAGCTCGTTTTCCTCATCGGAGTCTCCACCTGACTGCAGTTCATTGTCATAATCGACTTGAGTGGGCAAATGCACACATTTGATGACATCTGGCATGTTAGAGAGGTGTACTCACGGATGAATCACAATTTTCACTGTAATGGGCAGATTGGAGACTGTATGTATAGCCTCATGTGGTTGAGCGGTTTGCTAATGTCAGTGTTGTGAATAGAGTGGCCCTTGGAATTATGCTACGGTTAGGCATATGTTATGGACAACGAACACAGGTGTATGTTATTGATGCCATTTTGAATGCACAGAGGTACTGTTGTGAGATCCTGAGGCCCATTGTTGTGCTATTCATCCACAACCATCACCTCATGTTACAGCATAATAATGCACAGTCCCCTGGTGCAAGGATCTGTACACAATTTGCCCGCAGACGCTGGCCCTTTGGGTCTCTATGCCTTGGCGGTGGCTTTACCTGTATGGTTGGGCTGTTGTCTTCTAAAGGGACTTGTGTGGGGTAGGTCCTTAAGTCCAGCCCGCAATCAGTTGATTCGACTCGGCCCTGTCAGTTCAGGGCTTTATACGGGGTCTGAGTACCCTGCCTGGTGCTCTGGTATCCAGTTGGCTCCCCTGGTTCGGTTCCGGCGGGCCACTACCCTGTCCCGGTCCCTTACGGTTCCACCGGTCGTATTCCCGGTCTCCTGCAGGCAGCCACCACCATCTGCCTCCTTGCCAATGGTGACTGGGCTCCAACTCAGCCACCGATAGTCTCTTATCAGGCACGGACACAGGACTGCCCGTGACCTTGACTGCTCTCGACTTGCACTTGAACTAGTGTGTGTCAGACTCACTGTTTTCCCGCCTCCAGGCCTGTGAACTCCTCGGTGGGTGGAGACAACCACCTGGCTCCGCCCCCTGGTTTGGACATCAAACCTGGAGGGTGGTGACAAGGTTTTTAGGTTGACTGGTGTTACCTAATCGGGAGGGGGTGTGGTGTTGTGTGTGTGACTACCTGGGACGACCTGGAAAGTCCAGGGCATCACATTTCCCCTTGGTTTAATGCAGACCGTCCGCGGGCTGCCCGTCCATCACCAGTTTATTTTTGTTTCTGTAAAATAGAAAACTGGACAAACAATACAAGCATAATAACATTTCAACATTTTTATCTTTTTGGATCTTCCCAGAGGCACATACTTGAACGTTATGGTAACATTTTTATTAATACGGGAACCGGGTCCTCAGTCACCCACCCACCCAAACAACCTAGACCTTGATGCTGCCCCTAAGAAGTGGGCAGCACCCCTTTTCCCCATACCAGGAATGGGCCCAGGTGTTTCAACGGGACGGGTGAGGGTTTCACAATCCTTTCAGAGGCTCCACGTCCAGGGGACCCCTGACTTGGAGGATGGCCACTGGTTGTAGTGGTGGCAGGCCTCAGCCAACAGCTTCCCGCAGGCCCATCCTCCAGTCTGCCTCTCCGGAGGCGGTGAAACCGGACGGCCGGTTAAGGGAGGGGATTATTTATATTTTTGCTACTCATTGAGCATGTTTAGGATGCTTTGGAATGGTGTGTACAACAGCGTGTTCAAGGTCCTGTGTCATTCAGCAACTTTGCACAGCCATTGAAGAGGCGTGGACCAAGATTCCACAGGCCATAATTAAAAACCTGATCAACTCTATGTGAAGATGTGTTGCACTGGTTGAGGCAAATGTTATTCCCAATGGATACTGACTGGCTTTCTGCCTCCCTACTGCCCCAGACCAACTCAATACTGTAAAACTACACATTTTAGAGTGACCATAATTGTTTAATCAGCATCTTGATATACCACACCTGTGAGGTTGATGGATTATCTCGACAAAGGAGAAGTGCTCACTTACGCTGGTTTCACATCAGCGTTTTCCTGCCGCACTCGCAGATCCGGCACAAGGACAGTACAGTACATTAAAGTTCATTGGCAAGCTCCGGGCACATGCGGTCATTTGACCGGAGCATGTGACAGCATGTGACCGGGACTTGCCGCACTGTCTGTGAACTGTATTGTACTGTATTGCCCTTATGCCGGATCCGGCAGTGCAGCAGAATACCGCTGATGTGTTTGTGCCCTAACACAGATATAAACCGTGCAGTACATGTGACCCCATGCTGCCGGAGAAAAATGTACATGTCTACGTGTGGAGCACACAGACACATGTATGCTTCACACGGTCCATGGGAAAACACGCACATGTGTGCAAACCTTTTGATTTTAATGGGTCTACGTGTGCCCGTGTCTCCGTTACGTGTGAAAATGGACATCACACGTACCGGAGACACAGATGTGTGAAGGGGCCCTTAAAGGTATTGTAAAAAAAATGTTGCCAAGTGTATTAGATGCAGTCAATACATCTCAAAATGTGTGTCTTACCTGCAAAAACAATGTTGCCAATATTTGCTTGAGAAGCTGAGATATCACTCCCAGAAGACCATTTGAGAATGAGAGGTCTGGATTGCAGCTAGATATCACTTCTGATTCTAGTCAGTCTGTGCTTGAGCATTACTATACTCTGTGCAGATTACATTGCTTGAATGTTATCTATCAGTGAACAGCACAATCCACCTGCTACAGGAATATTTTTCAGCCCTCACAGATCTTGATTAGCAACATCTATGTGGTATGCATTCGGAGAAGGACAATTGTGCCACCCTCTGAGAAATACCTCTGACCACCGCCTAAGGTGAGATGCTTATTTCACCTCATGGTAACTTCAGCCATAATGTTATGCAACCAACATCATTTGCAGAGGTGATAACTTTCCAGGACTACACGGTAGTGATTCTATTGTGCACCATAGAAGCAGCCAATGCAATGGCTATGTGGCTTTATGGCTAGACCTATACTGTTAACTTTTAGTAGGTGAGTATATGTGTTGACCAGTCTTCCCTCGGAAAAAGATTAGCGTTATTTTAAGAATATGTTACATGTTGAAACAGATATTTATACTTATCCATCTTTCTAAAGAAATGTATGCTTTATTTATTTACTAAAGTCTTTTAAGAGGAATTGATGGTAGCCTAATCTTTTTCCTTAGCGATTCACAAGACACTCTAACCATAGTATCCAGCTTGGATATACAGTACATCCTTAAGTCTTTAGTTGAGCCACATCCATACTCCAGAAAAAAAAACAGCAATCTTGACAGGGTGTTGTGTCCCCACACAACAACATGAGATGAGCATACTAAATTTAGTTGCTTTTGGTGGAGACCTCTGATATTTATCAGGAAAACATTGGGCTGATTCATCATAGCTTTTTTGTGCCCAACATGAACAAAAAAATTTGCAAATATTGACTTTTCATGAGAAAAAATCCCAATGGATGAGCCATACGGTAAACATGCAGCCAGCATGTATATACTGGCGGCATGTATGCATTACTCACAATCAATGCATGGACAGAGGACAGACGAGTATCTGTGCAATAGAATACATTTTATTTAATGACACACAGCTAGAGGTATAAAAATATTCAAGACATGATGCACATACCCGGAGAGGAGGGATCACCACCAACGCGCGTTTCGCGACGGTATTATTGCTTTCTCAAGGGGGAGAATATTGAATATTTTTATATCTCTAGCTGTGTGTATCTGTGGGACTTTCTTGTTTTTCCATGGTATACTTGGGATCCTGCTGTTTTTATTCAAATGCATTTGCACTTTATATTGAATTATGTTAAACCTTTTTAGGTATCCTGGTTACCATGGTATACACCTCGGATCAGTCTTGGTGATCACACTTTGGGGCACCGTGCTGTTGAAACTTTACACTGCATCTGTGACCAATATATATTGTAGTCGTTTGTGATTATTGTTCACCTCTCACACGGCTATTTTTGTATTTGAATTTATATTCCTACAACACTATAGAGCGGTCACCTCCTCCACGGCTATATATTGCTCATTGTGCTTCATTGTGTGAACTACACATTTACTGGCCCTTGTTTGTATACCCTGATCTACCTCTCCCATGGCTACTGAAGGTGTTAGTGTTCATTTTACTCATTTGAACGTCTCTAGTACATTATGTGAACTTTTCGCCTCTCCCACGGCTATTGGTTATTTTGATTGACACTCTGTACTCATACTCCATGCCCTTCTGTTTTTATGGTAGTTGTTTTTTTTAAACTTGCATGTATTGCTGTCTTGCCTGTTTGTCATTAAATAAAATTTATTCTATTGCACAGATACTCGTCTGTCCTCTGTCTATATATTGACTTTTCATGCCAATTTTGACCAGCTCTGACAAAGTGATATGATCACTGTGATGTGAATAGGGCTTGTAGACTTATGTTTGACAAATTTATGATGAGCAATGGCGTTCACTTCACCATAAATCTTACATCAGGAAATATAGACCAAGCACTCTAATGTGGTGAAAATAACAATAGTGATTTATTGATGGCATATTGGCAATCCAACATATAGAGAGAAAACATTTCAATCTCAAACAGAGCTTCATCAGTTCAAGATTGCAAGATTGGAGGGCTTACGTGGGTACAGACATGCAGTGTTCCCGCAGTGAATAATGGCGCTTGGCTTTCAGGGACTGGAGTAAGATTTGCCGTGAGGCGCACGCCACCTTGTGTCTTGCCTGATTCATTAAGAGGTATAATCAATCAATTAATTATGAATCAGGGCCCTCACACTCTATTTTGGCCCTTCATCAATAATAGCATGAAAAATGCCAGTCTTGATGAATCAAGGCCTTTGTCTTTTTCGTTTTTCCTTTTAACCTCCCCCTCTAGAGGAACGCCAGGCCCATATAGACTGGATGTCAAACTTTCAAACTTGGCACTATAATAATTTGCCATGGCCTTGTCTTTCTTATTTGTACACCACTGTTTTACTTCTAAAGTTTAAAGATGGGTTAGTCTTTACTAGGCATCGCTTGCACCTTTCACAACTGTATATACACACGTTGATACTAATTATTTCTTTTTGCAGATGTGCTGTCAATTCTGATCATAATCCAAATTGTGGCTTACTTGTTTTTCGTCTTCGCTGATATTGATGCATTTTATACTGTAATGGAGGTAAAGTATAGTACATTGTACAAACAAGGAGAACTCAAATCTTATTTTAGTTTTAAAGTGCCTATTTTCAGTATATGATAAGAAAATGTACCGCCCCGGGGCTCGGCCGGCTGCCGAGCCGCTCGTATCTGTGCTCGTTGGTGGGTGGCTCGAGCTCTCCATGGACCCGGGGGTCACGTCGCTCTAAAAGGGGGTTGGCGCTACACGTAGGGACTTCGGTGGTGAGGTCCAAGGCCAGAGCCGCGGTGGTTTGCAGGGGTTTTAAGTTCGTGACGCCACCCACGGGTTGTGGTGAATGGATGGACACCACCGCTGCTGTTGACTAGGCTCCCGGGGACGGTGTTGCGCAGCTTGGTGTTGACCCCCTCCGTGGGTAGGGGGATGATGGTCCCGGGGGCCCGAGGGAGGTGCTGAGGCGAGGGGATGGACGTGTGCTGGGGTGTCGATGCGGTGCGGTGCGCGGCCCGTAGGCACTGGTGTACTCACTATGATAAACACGCTGGAGTCTCTGGTAAACCAAACAAGGTGGTGAACGGTGCCCGCAGCCGGCTGCAGTTTCCCCTTAACTGGTCGGTGGTTTCCACCTTTCTCCTGCACCTCTCTGTTGTAAAAGTTGTGACTCTTATGCCTAAGCAATGGTAGTCCGCTCCCCAGCTTGCTATGTGTCGGGAGAGCCCTGTTTACCCGCAGATGCTGGCCCCTTGGTCTCTATGCCTTGGCGGTGGCTTTACCCTAATGGTTGGGCTGTTGTCTTCAGTCAGGTGTTGTGTGGGAAAGGTCCTAAAGTCCAGTCCTCAATCAGTTGATTTGACTTAGCCTCGTACTGGTCTGAGTACCCCTCCTGGTGCTCCGGTTTCCAATCGGTTTCCCGGTTCGGTACCGGCGGGCCACCGCCCGTCCCCGGTCCCTACGGTTCCACCGGCTGTAATCCCAGCTCCTGCAGGCGGCCACCACCGTCTGCCTCTTTGCCAGAGGTGACTGTGCTCCAACCCAGACACCTGATGTAGACTTTGGCAGGCCCGAGCACAGGTCTGCCCTTGAACTTGACTCCACTTCACTCCACTGTCAAGACTAATCTCTACTGTTTTCCCGCCTCCGGGCCTGTGAACCCCTCGGTGGGCGGAGCCAACCACCTGGCTCCGCCCCCCCTGGTGTGAACATCAAACCCGGAGGGTGGTGACAAAGGTTTTTAGTTTGGCTGCTGTCACCTTACTAAGGGGGGGGGGGGGGGGGTGTGCATGAGACTACCTGGGATGACCTGTCTAGTCCAGGGCGTCGCAAAAACATACAATACTTTTCTTGTATCTATTTCATCAAACATTGCATTTTATGTAATTTGCTTTCACATGGATTTAGCAAAATGGTGACTGCAGGCCATATTACCCATCTCCCTGGCCCCTTCGCTCCTCACTGTCTTCATCATATCTTTTTATTACCTCTGCAATTGCTGAGTCGCCGGCCGTATTCGCGCAAAGCCAGTACTTTTGTCTCTTAGGCACAGTACGTTTTTGCACAAACAAGGTCACAGCGCACTTCATGACATTGTGACTTTTTGTGCGCTTGCATCAAAACATCCCAGGACTAATTAGCACAGGTGTCGTAGAGGTAAGTATAAGGGTATGTGTGCACACTGCATTTTAGGTTTGACAACAAAACTAAACCCTCTGAAAGACTCTGACAACTGTAAACTCTGCATTTGACAAAAAACGCGGTAAAATGCATGCGTTTTTACTGCGATTGCCACGTTTTTGTTTGTGTCTTTTAAAGGAGAAAAAATATATGATAGAATAGGATAGCTACAATAGATGGATAGATACAAAATTAGATAGAAAGAATAAATAGATAGATAGAAATAACATATAGAATAGATAGAAAGAAAGAACACATACAATAAATAGTAAGAAAGAACAGATTGAAGAGCTAGAAAGAAAGAAATAACAGAATAGCTTGATAGAGGGATAGCTAGCATGGCCAGTTGTTTTTTACAATTTTTTGAGGGGTAAAAAAATGATGTGGGGTCCCTCCCATTTTTCATATCTCACACAGGAACAGCAGCAGCTGCAGTTCTCTATCTGCCGTATCTTGGCCGGTTATGAAAAATAGAAGGGATCCCACATATTTTTTTAACTATTTCATTTATTTTTTTTATTTATATGACGTGAGGCCTCCTCTTTTTTTGAAAAACCAGACAAGGTACAGCAGACAACTGGAGGTTGGTATTATTAGGGTGGTAACGGCCATCGTTATTTGGCCCTTTCCAGCCTAACAATAGCAGCCCACAGCCGCCCCAGAAGTTGCACATCCATAAGGTGCGCCAATTCTGGTGCCGGGCCCAGTTCTTCCTATTGCCTTGGTGCAGTGGCAATTGGCGTAATAAGGATTTAATAACAGCCCACAGCTGCTACTAAGCACTAGCTTAGTGTGGCAGAAGTCTATGAGACACCCACCATCACTAATCGGTAAGTGAAAGTAAATAAATACAAACTCCCAAAAAAATTCTTTATTTGAAATAAAAGACAAAAAAGCACCCTCTTTCATCACTTTATTAACCGCCCAAACACCCCTCGAAGTCCGACATAATCCATGTGAGGTCCCATGACACTTCCAGCAGTGCTACATCTGACGCTCACAGCGAACACCATAGAACAAGTCTGCCTGCTGTGAGCTCCACACAGCAGCTGAAGTGACTCATACTGTCAACAGTGACATCACTCAGGTTAGCTGCAGGCACAGGTGAAGTCCTCCATCTGTGACAGCAAATCAGCCGAGTGACTGAAGTGAGCAGCACGATCAGCGGTGCCGTCACTCAGGTGATTTCCGGTCACAGGTGAGTCCTCCACCTGTGACCGCAAATCAGACTGCAACTGATGTGAGTCGCAGGTGGAGGACTCACCCGAGTGACGTCACCGCTGATGACGCAGCTCACTTCAGTCACGACCTGAACCTCACAACGGTGAACTTGTAATATCACTGCCATGACACACGCCATACTGTGGGGCCAGCAGCTGTGATGTGTGATGTCAGGGGTTCACCCGAGTTCATTCTGATCGTGTGGCTCTGTCTGCACTCAAAGCTGGCAGTCATGCTCTATGATGTTCACTGTGACAGGACAGAGATGTAGCAGAGCTGAATCACCGTGAGACCTCATGTGGATTACTTCGGACCTGGAGGGGTGCTTGGGCGTTAATAAAATGGTGAAAGAGGGGCTTTTTTATTTTATTTCAAATAAAATATTTTTTGGCTGTTTTTGGTTATTTACTTTCACTTACAGATTAGTTATGTGGGGTGTCTCATAGATGCCTTACAACACTAACCTAGTGGTTAGTGGTAACTACGGGCTGCCATTAACCCCTTATTACCTCGATTGCAACCACACAAGGGTAATCGGGATGAGCTGGGTAAAGTCCTGGGACCGTCGCATCTAATGAATGCAGCAATTCCGGGTGGCTGCTGGCTATTTTTAGGCAGGGGGGCTTCCAATAACGTGGGTCTCCCCACCCAGCCTGAGAATACCAGCCCTCAGCTGTGAGGCTTTATCTTGGCTGGGTATCAAAATTAGGGGGAACCGCATGCCATTTTTTTTTTAATTATTTATTTATTTTCCTGTACGATATAGACTCGCCTACCAGCGGTTGTGATTGGTTGCAGTCAGACAGCTGTCACTCAGCATGGAGGTGTGTCTGACAGCAACTAATCACAGAAGAGGAAGCAATGAATATGTATGAGCTTAATGATCGGGTGCAGTAAATATGTAATGAGGATAATGAGAGGGTCAGGAAGAAGAATGAGAGGCTTCGGGAGCAGTGTGACAGCCGTGTCGATGATCGGTAAGTATGAAGCAGAGAAAGATAGAGAGACAGAGAGAGAGATTTTCACTCCTGCATTTTTATCCTGGAACAAAGTGGGTAACCAGCATTTTTGTGACAAGAACGCAGGTACATCGCATACAAAACGCAACCCATTTGTTACCATGCATTTTGTCATCCATTTTTCATCCCCTCATTGAGTTCTATGGGTGACAAAATGTGACAAAAACGCAAAAATAATTGACATGCTGCTTTTCTTGTCAAAGATTTTGACAAATATTTGACAAAACTACAACGTGCGCATGGAAATTCTGATTTCTCATAGACTTTGCTGGGGAAGCAAAAGCATGCAGTTTGTTATTCTCACAGTGTAGTTTAAAATGCGTCAAAAAGTCGAAAAGAAAACCCGGCACACGTGCGCACATAGCCTAAGGCTCTCTATTTGTTATGATCTAGGGTTTGAAAAACTCAGGGCATAATAAATGACATTAGATTTGTGGAGAATAATTTCTCTGCAAAAGAAACTTCAAAAGAAATTCTGAGCAAAGCATGTGAATTCAAATTATGTCTAATCTTCTCATCAGAGTTTCCAAATATTATATAACCTCCAACACAAAAGTGAATGCAGACACGTTTTTAATCTGCTGTTTGTAAAAATAGCGTCTATAAAGAAAACCTTCTTTCATTACTTTAAAACACTCTGTCACCAAGGATTTTAGGCCCCATTCAAGAGCAAGAAAAAGTATTGCCAGAGACCCTTATTCCAGCAAGGTGCCACTTAGTGTTTCATTAAAACTATAAAAAATAAATGCTCACGGTTTTATCTGCTGCCTGGATGTTATTCTGCTAAGTTGTGATTTGATACTCTGTAGTCCATAATATTCATGATCGCCTGCTCTCCTACCCGTCATCATTGATTTGCAACTTTCTGCCTATCCACAGTGTACAAAGAAATATGTCAGTTAATAGTGCAAGCAGGGTTACATCCTTGGGAAAACTAAAGAATCTGGAGCAGATAAAGCAGGGACTTTTATGAAAACTGCAACAAGGGTTCTCTTAAGTGACAAACCACTGGAATCAGGGATTCTGTCACTAGTTTATGCTACTCTCAATTGGGAAGCTAAAATCTGGTGACAGACTCCCTTTTAACCCCTTCACCCCTGGCCACGAAAACACCCTAATGACCGGGTCATTTTTTGCAATTCTGACCAGTGTCACTTTATGAGCTTATAACTCTGGAACGCTTCAACGGATCCCGACAATTTTGACATTGTTTTTTCTTGACATATTGTACTTCAGGATAGTGGTAAATTTAGGCCGAGATATTTTTTGTGTTTATTTGTGAAAATTTCAGAAATTTGGCAAAAATGTTGAAATTTTTAAACTTTGAAACTTTATGCCTATAAATCAGAGAGATATGTCACACAAAATAGTTGCTAAATAAAATTTCCCACTTGTCTACTTTACATCAGCGCAATTTTCTAAACAAATTTTTTTTTCGTTAGGAAGTTAGAAGGGGTCAAAGGTCATCAGCAATTTCCCATTTTTCCAACAAAATTTACAAAACCATTTTTTTAGGGACCACATCACATTTAAAGTGACTTTGAGAGGCCTAAGGGACAGAAAATACCCAAAAGTGACCCCATTCTAAAAACTGCACCCCTCACACTGCTCAAAACTACATCCAAGAAGTTTATTAACCCTTTAGGTGCTTCACAGGAACCAAAGCCATGTGGAAGGAAAAAATGAAAATTTTACTTTTTTACAGAAAAATTTTACTTTAGCCATAAAAGTTTAATTTTCACAAGGAGAAAAGAGAAAGTGCACCATAAAATTTATTGTGTAATTTCTCCTGAGTACGCTGATACCTCATATATAGTAAAAATCAATTATTTGGGCGCATGGCAGAGCTCGGAATGTAAAGAGCGCCATTCGAATTTTTGAACGCTAAATTAGCTAGACTCATTAGCGGATGCCATGTCGCATTTGGAGACCTCTTAATCAATGGAGCTTCCCCACAAGTGACCCCATTTTGGAAACTAGACCCCTCAAGGAATTTATCTACATGTTTGTTGAGCACTTTGAACCCCTGGGGGCTTCACAGAAGTTTATAATGTTGAGCCACAAAAAGATTTTTTTTACCACAAAACTGTTGCTTCAACCAGGTAGCTTTTTTTTCACAAGGGTATCAGGAAAAAATGCACCATAAAATTTATTGTGCATTTTCTCCTGAGTATGACAATACCTATATGTGGTAAAAATCAATTGTTTGAGCGCACAGCAGAGCTCGGAAGGTAAGGAGCGCCATTCAAATTTTTGAACGCAAAATTAGCTAGACTCATTAGCGGACGCCATGTCGCGTTTGGAGACTCCTTGAGGTACCTAACAAATGGAGCTCCCCAACAAGTGACCCCATTTTGGAAACTAGACCCCTCAATAAATGTATCAAGATGTTTGGTGAGCCTTTTGAATCCCCCCAGGGGTTCACAGAAAGTTGATAACGTTGAGCTGTGAAAATATATAGTTTTTATTACCACAAAACTGTTATTTGAATCAGGTAGCTTTTTTTTTCACAAGGGTATCAGGAAAAAATGCACTATAAAACGTATTGTGCAATTTCTCTTGAGTTTGCAGATACCTTATATGTGGTGGAAAGTAGTTGTTTGGGCACATGGCAGGGCTCAGAAGAGAAGGAGCGCCATTTGACAGCAAAATTGGTTGGAATCATTAGCGGACGTTATGTTGCATTTGGAGACCCCCTGAGATGCCTAAACAATAGAGATCCTCCACAAATGACCCCATTTTGGAAACTAGACCCCTCAACGAAATTACCTTGAGGTTTGGTGAGCCCATTGTACCCCCAGGGGTTTCATAGAAGTTGATAACTTTGAGCCGTGAAAATAATTATTTTTTTTTTACCACAAAATTTTTGCTTCAACCAGGTAGCTTTTTTTTTTTACAAGGGTATCAGGAAAAAATGCACCATAAAATGTATTTTGCAATTTCTCCTAAGCAGTAAGCAGTAAGCAGATACCCCATATGTGGTGGAAAATAATTGTTTGGGCTAACGGCGAGGCTCAGAAGGGAAGGAGCGCCATTTGACTTTTCAAACGCAGACGCCGTGCAGTGATGTGCATCACTGATCGGCCGCTGCAGGAGGCACGAACTGATAAGATACAAAAAGCGTCAGGGATACGGAAAAAAAAAAGTCAAATTGAGCAGAGACACCAATCTGTTATGTGCATCCCTGATCAGCGCTCGGCAGCTGCAGGACGCACACATGGATGAGATGCAAAAAAACGACACAAGATACGGACAAAAAAAAAAAAGGCCCGCCGAAAATTGACCAGGGATGCAGATACGTTATCTGCATCACTGATCAGCACTCGGCAGGATGCATGGACGGATGAGGTGTGAAAATGGACAGGGGGTACAAAAAAAAATAAAAAAAAAAATTATACTCGGAGTACCCAGAAGATTTGCAGGAGGATCACTGAACAGAGGAACTGCAGGAGGAATAGAAGGCAGAAAGTGGACAGCTTCATACAGCTGAGCAGCAGGCATGAAGTTGGACAGCTCATCAGAAGACCCAAGAAGGACACAGCGATGGAGACAGATGTGATCGGTCCAGGGAAGACCTCGGACGACCCAGTGGAGGCAGGTAGGGAACATCGGAGAGGGAGAGCAGAAGGGGAGGGGGAGACTGGAGAGGCAGAGGCAGAAGCAGAAGAATGGGAGCTGAATTGAGATCGTGTGGGGGCAGATCGCAGTGAGGAGGAGCAGATTGCAGCGGGGGGCACATCGCAGCGGGGGGGCATATCGCAGCAGGCAGAAATCAGCACTGGCAGGGGCCATGACTGGAGTGCACAGGGGCCATCACGGGAGCGCACAGGGGCAGCGCGCATTACTTACAGGGGGAGCAGAAGCGGCAAACAGAGAGCGGCGGCAGTGGCAGCAGCGGCGGCGTCGTGGTACCACAAGTACCATCCAGTGCACGCTGCAAACATGTTGATGGAGGGCTCTCCAGACTAACACAGGCCTGGGAAGGGCGGTCACCTCCAGATCAGACCGCCCCACTGCACACTGATTGGAGCGATTGCGCGTCATAGCACGATCGCTCCAATCAGTGCTGCAGGGGCTGGGGGGCACCATGTTTGATCTCCTGCTATGATCTGCTGCAGCTGCTGTGGCACTTCATAGCAGGATCTCACAGTATCGCACTGATTCAGGCATTGTTTTAGCCGGAACCAGTGCGAATGATGTGGTTGGCGGTTCAGATTTGAACAGCCAATAAAAACGATCGTCGATGGGGGGTGGCGATGCCACTCCCCCTGGGGTCAAGTAGAGGTCACCTGCTGTAAGAAACAGCAGGGGACATCATTTGAAAGCCGTTGCTATGGCCACGGCATTCAAATGAACTTTAGGCAGTAAAGTTAAGTCCCTAGTCGTTAATCAAAATTAGCATATAAAATACACCTTTATTCCTAAACTTGCAAGAGCAACACCAATTACTCCAGAACACGCAAGTCAGGTACTGAAAGCCATCACTAATAAAGGTGAAAAACACCCTGGCCACATGCATTTGGCCAATTGTGTGCGCGCCCGGATGGGTCACGTCTAGACTTGACCCATCCGGGCGCGCACACAATTGGCCAAATCCATGTGGCCAGGGTGTTTTTCACCTTTAACCATCACTAGACGTGACCCATCCGGGCGCGCACACAATTGGCCAAATCCATGTGGCCAGGGTGTTTTTCACCTTTATTAGTGATGGCTTTCAGTACCTGACTTGCGTGTTCTGGAGTAATTGGTGTTGCTCTTGCAAGTTTAGGAATAAAGGTGTATTTTATATGCTAATTTTGAATATCTACTATACTTGGATTGCTAAATCCCTAGTCGTTAAGTCACGTTAAAATAGGACACAACTTTACTGCCCGCAGTCGTGAAGGGGTTAATGTACATTACATGCACATATATATATATATATATATATATATATATATATATATATATATATATATATTTCATATCCAGACAAGCCATATCTTAATTTCAAACTAATTCAAATACAATTCACTTTTATTTTTTTGTATTGTTGTGTGTCGATATTGTTAATTTTAGCGTTTATCAAAATTATAAAAATTTTAACATTTTTCACATCTTACATATTAAAAAATACAGAATAAAACTAACTTTTGATTCTTAAAGTATTTTTTTTGTTGTATAAAACATTGCTCACTCATGTTTTTTTTCAGCTCGTATGTACTCCATGTTACTGGAGAGTGTACATCTTGATCATGGTCCTTGTTCTCTTCATCGTGTCATATGTTGCAGAGGTAAATGTTCCTAAAGCATTTTGCTCATATACTATTTACTATGACAAATTTTACCAAACATAACACTAGACTTTTTGCCATATTAAATGGAAAAAATATACATTTAGATGGTGATGTTAAAAAAGTTCTTTAAATGGGTATGCAATAGATTAATGGTGGCCAAATAATAGACTGATATGCTGAGAGACCATGAATTCTGGAATGGTAGACCTTGTAAGTCTCCTGACTGATACCTTGCCAAGTTCAGTTTCCTCCACATAGGTTTCTGTTTTAGTGTCCTTACCACCACCTAAGCTTCTCATACAGCCAGATCAGATCCCACACTTTGCACTGATAAGGGGCAATCACCTCGAAACATTGTGTCTGCAAATTAAGGTTCTGATCTGGCATTAATTCTAAGGGGTACTTTGCACGCTGCGACATCGCAAGCCGATGCTTGCGATGCCGAGCGCGATAGTCCCCACCCCGTCGCAGCAGCGATATCTTGTGATCGCTGCCGTAGCAAACATTATCGCTACGGCAGCTTCACATGCACTCACCTGCCCTGCGACGTCGCTCTGGCCGGCGACCCGCCTCCTTCCTAAGGGAGCAGGTCGTGTGGCGTCACAGCGACGTCACACGGCAGGCGGCCAATAGAAGCGGAGGGGTGGAGATGAGCAGAACGTAAACATCCCACCTACCTCTGTCCTTCCGCATAGCCAGCGTGAGCCTCAGTGACGCAGGTATGCTGATATTCCTCGCTCCTGCGGCTTCACACACAGTGATGTGTGCTGCCGCAGGGGAACGAGGAACAATATCGTACCGTCGCTGCAGCGGCATTATGGAAATGTCGGACCCTACACCGATGATACGATTACGACGCTTTTGCGCTCGTTAATCGAATCATAAAAGATTTACACACTACGATATCGACAGCGACGCCGGATGTGCGTCACTTTCGATTTGACCCCACCGACATCGCACCTGCTATATTGTAGTGTGCAAAGTACCCCTAAGTCATCTTCTTCCCTGAAGAAGCAATTTGCTTACTACCACCTAACATTCATCAGCGGTATCAGACACTTGTGAGTCTTGACCCAGGAACAATTGTGTACTGATGTAGATGTAGATCTCTAACCTATAGCTCGATATAAGCCAAAAAAGCTCAGAAACCTGCAGACCCGTACAACTCCCCATAGCATGGTGATGAGATGTCTTGAGCCTGACTTCCTGTGTTCATTTTGTGAAGTTTCTCATAGTTTTATTTACTTGGGACTGCTACTTCTGAAAGGAAAAGAGCACCAGAAATTGTACCAACTTATTATAAATCCTTCATAGATAATAGTGCCATTTCCTAATATTAGCTTTTGGGAACAACTTGATTTTTTTATATTTCTTTTTCGCAGATGTGGTTTATTGAAAATAGAAAACTTTGGCTCTGGAAAAAGCGACTGTTTAACTACAAATCAAAGAGCCAGTACAGAAAATTGCAAAGAAAAATACAGAAAGATCCCGAGTGGCCTCCACAGAACAGAATGGACTACGCCATCCAATATGTCGCTGCAGAAGATAGCAGCAATGTAATTTACAGTAACACCCAATGTGGCATTGCACCAAATGAACCTGAACAAACAATTGTAACTGTAATGTAAATGCAGCAAATCTGAAAACAAATGTTTCTTTTGCTAGTGAAAAGGTGCTGAACCCAATAGATAGGATAAATCATCAATTTGAGACCAGTGTGGGTCCAACACCCAAGTCAAGTACTGCATTTATTAAGATATAAAGTTTAGTACTTGGTAACAACCACTAACCAATATATGGTACTGCTGAGTATTCCCCCTAATATTGCTTATATTACATATACACAACATAGATGTTCTTTGTTCTTCAAATGTCCATAATGTTATATCTTTAAATACAGTACATTATAATTACAAAGACGGTAATATATATTATATTTTATCAATGGAAAAAGTCCAAATATATTTATGTAACGTACATACATTTATTAAATGTAAACTTTTCAACTGATCAGAATACAAAGGTACACAGAGGTATGTTAGTATAAGTGCCAGCATACAGAAACATAAAGAATACAATTCAATGTTTCTAGTTTATGGCTAGACATTTAATCAGGTCTATATTGATACTTTTTATGGCCTTGGGTCATTTCAGTGTACCACGTTACATCCACATCATACAGTTTCAAATGTATTAATAATATCCATAATTCCCATAATATTTATTTCTATCACTTGTTCTTAGATTGGGCTTGTACTGGCCACACTACATCTGAAATGTCTCATGTAGACTCAAATGGAATTTTATTAACATAACATTTAGAATACAGTCACTTCATCGGTCTTATTTACATATCCATGACAGTTCCAGGAGGGATTTGTCCGGTCATTGATTCCTGTATTACTCCCAATTAACCATACCTTGTATAATTAACACACCGACACTGCTTATGACTTGGTTGAATTGGCCACAGCAGCCCTTTATTGACTATTGTTTACACACTAACACAAGGGGGCGCCGTCCAACGGGCGTCCCCAACATTTAACAATAGGTAATACCATAATAATACAGTACGTAATACAATACGTAACCCTGGGTAGGCCCGGTCCAGAAACCACCTTCCACCACCAAAACATGATCCCTGGCCGCAACACACACTGGGCCGGAGATGAGGTATTAATCACCTACGGATCAATACTCCAACCTTGCAGGACCTCATGCCTGCAAGATCCCTGTAACCGGAGCCACTATATCCTACAAGTGACTCTCCAATCAAATAACATTATCTGTTAAACCGCCTCTGGACCAGACCTACCCCCCGCCACAGGACAGGCCACGTGACACCTTGCGTGGCCTGGACCCCCCACACACCCAAAGCTTGCTTCTCTAACCTGCAAGCCGAAACCAACTGTTAAACCCTTCCATCTATCAACTTAAGCTCTGAGCCTCCCATATGCACCAGCCAACGTTACCAGCTCACCTTACTACACCGCACTACCATCATCCTTGGTGACCGCACATGCCACCTCAAATCTCTTCGAACCTACCCGTATCCCAATTTAGTCACTTTTTTTTTTTTTTTTAAATCGCCCTTCAATACAGGCCATGACACCATGGCCATCCCATAACAAGGCCACCACCATGTATCAATCAACCCTGATACCACAACTCGGTACCCAAAACAACATACAGGAATCCACCTCATTCCTTTCCACACCATCCTACTTATAAGCCAGTACCACCCCGTAGTACTAAACAACTTTTAAGTAACCCTGTCTCCTCCTCAACAGTGACCCAGCCACATCACTGGCTCCCTCTGACGGCCACTCAGGCACACCCTGACACACCGTGCCACGAGCTCCCAAACCATGCCTGGATCACTGACATGCCCCACCGGCATCAGTTAAACTAATTAACTGCAACACTGACAGTACCATCGGCCTACCCATTACTGACCAAATAAACTGCCGTACCGTCACCCCGCCTCTCCTCCGGTCTCCAGCTGAATTCAACTGCAACTGGGGTTAATATATTCCAAACAGGATCACACTTACACTGCCTACTTAACTGGGTCACCTCGTACCCTGAACCAGGTCCCCCCCTGGGAAACGGCTAAAATGACCCCCACTTGGCAATAATTCCGATCCATAACCTCCAAATTTCCCGAAAAGTCGTCCTAGCCTAACCAAGAGGCGAGAGAATAAACTGCCCTCGGCCTTCCCCCAGACTCATAACACATGCATTAGACATACCCCTCCCTAGAGCAATAAATCACTACCGGTCTCCCCCGACTGATGTAGCCTGTCATCCAAACCCTCTGAAAACAACAAGGCTCAATCTGCCATACCCAGAAAAGTTCCAAGACCTTCCTACGTACTCAACCACCACACTATTGGACAACCATCATCCGAAATTGGGCCCCTTTAACTTTCCAGGAAGCCCACCCGGCCTAATGAAACCATGTCCACCAAAGTTAACACGCCTACAAAATCACCACACAATCACAATCCTCGCCCTGCACCCATGGCTGAGGCAAAGATGCAGAAGCATTACTTTCAATCCCCAAGGTCACCAACAACCTCTTCAAACAATAATTTGCGTCCCACTTCCTTCCGCAAACCACACCAACGACAAGTTGCCTGCACTACAAAGTACCCCGTAAAATTGCCCCCCGGAACCGCCGCCCCATTGTCCTCTGCCATCCATCTGTCCGAATGTTACTGACATCCTGATGTCCTTCTCCCTCCCTGCCGTCGTCCACTTCCATTTTGGATCGGTGAGGCAGCTCCGCCGCGCCTCCCCCACCACGGCCACCCATGCAAGCCGCCGAGTGGGCATAGTTGTCTCCCGTCCGTTCCTTGTCCCGCGGTGACAGCCCCAGGAGACCGTCCTGTCCCCCGTGCCGCCACCCCGGGTCTTGACGTCTTGCGACTGTGCCCCTCCCCCTCGCCGATTGCCAGCGGGGGGCTCCACACCCGACCTCACTGACGCCCGGCTCTGGACCGCAGCCATCGCCGTCCCCGGCCCTCCAGGGTCACCGCAGGCCTCCTGTTGCCGGGTCCTCCCTCCCCAAGGGAGACCGCTGCTACCCGGAGGCTGCACGATCGATGTACGTGACCGGGCGGTTCCTCAGAGCTCCCGCCATCAGGCTCACTCACCGCCACCAGGGACCGGCATGCCCGACCTTCTCCTGGCACCCGATCTCCTGCTGTCTGCAGCCCCGTGGTCCCCCCGCCGACTGCGAGGGGTTCTGCTGGCCTCACTCTGCCGCCGGACGCGCTCCCAGCCAGGAGCTGCCGCAGTCACTCCTACTCCAGCCGGAGGCCTGGGACCGGAAGTAGGCCCCATTGTTGGCCACTCCCACCTCCCGGCCGTCGCGACCAGAACGCAGATTCCTCCCGCCGGCCGGAGCAGCACCAGATGCTGCTACTGCTCGGCCCGCCACGGAGGGTCCCCGGAGGGGCTCTTACATCACCTCCTCTCCCCCTCCGCGCCCGGGGAATACCTGCGGGGGGCCATGACCGCCGCCCGCTGCTACTGGGGTAGCGAGGGGAAGGCGCCAACGGGTAACCCCGGCAGCCCTGATGTGGGACTGCACTGCCAGGGGTCCGTGCGCCGCTACCGCTGATCACCTGGAGATTCTCTCTGCAATCCCTGTCCTGTTCAAGCTGTCCAAGCTGCAGATCTGCAATGTCTGAATCCATCAGGCTGGATGTCATGATGGAGGTTCCCCAGCCCGTCCAAGCTGTCCAAGCTGTCATCCAGGAAGTGCAAGAGAAGGTAACTGGCCCCCACCTCCTCCAATATACCCATGCAGCTCCTTCTTTTCCTCCCACCATAATCCCATCCCTAACCAATCATCATCTTCTTCCACCTTCCTATGATATCACCATTAACCCCATCAACTCCCTACCCTCCAGACTGTCATGTCGCCCCTACACCCTATGGGTTCCATGGCTTTCTTTAACAGCATCATCTTCAAATCCTAGATTAATTTGTTCTCCAGATTCCTTATTCTCCCCTATTCCATCAACATGGTCCTTGGCCTGAAATTTCTCATCAAATGCATAATTCAGCTGTACTTGTGGCTCATTATAAGCCATGTTTATTGATCTGAATGACCTGTTGTCTCTTCCATCCTAACTCGAGGACTCTCTGGAATCCAAGAACCTATTCATTCTAGTTCTATAAAAAAATAAATA